>NW_027224334.1:1500000-1747755 GCF_023699985.2 Odocoileus virginianus
GACATGATACCATATATGTCATGAATTATAGTGTCCTCTGAATTTTTAAGATTACTTCATGATAAGTCTATTCCTCAGTATACTAATGGCTTGAGACACTAAAACTAAGTTGATAATGCTTATCCAGTGAACATGAAACCAAGACGAAAACATGAACCTAAAGCAAAAACTCTGCAACCATATCACCATACTTATCTGAGCCAAAACTGAGTTATCAAATAGTTGATGAATCCTAGAGTAGAAGACTCACTTGCCATATGATAATTGAGTTGCTGAAGTTTTCAGAAACAAAAAGAACTTTGTCTACATGCATATATAGTCTGTAAGTATCATGTTCCCTTACATCTATATATCACTGCAAGAGTATTAGGAAAAGTTCAGAAAATCCCAGTAGCCATCAATTCTCATCTGTGTTTAATTACCTGAAAAATCTAGACAAGTTTGAATCATCCAAGCCAGTGGTGTTTCCATAACCAACTCTTTTTTTTGTTTGTTTCTAATAAATATACAAGATCAGAAGCAGTTCTGTTTTCTTAACCCTCGGCAGTTTGAAATAGCTACAGAGAGAAAAACAATACTAGGAAGAGCACAAAATATACCTTGTGGAGTGTTCCAAGGCAGCACATTTATTAAATACTTCTTATGATTCTTTAAATATTTTACTCATGAACATTTTTTTTCCATTTATTTTTATTAGTTGGAGGCTAATTACTTTACAACATTGCAGTGGTTTTTGTCATACATTGAAATGAATTAGCCATGGATTTACCTGTGTTCCCCATCCTGAACCCCCCTCCCACCTCCCTCTCCACCCGAATTTGTGGACTGAATTCATGTTAAAAACCTAACCCCCAATGTGACTGTATTTGAGTTGAGGCCTTTTGGGATACAGTAAGGTCTTGAGGATGTGGTCCTCATAATAGGAATGGTGTTTTAAAAGAAGAGATGCCAGAGACCTCTGCCGTGCGAGGACACAAGGAGACAAACTAGCCCTCACCAGTTTCCAGCCTGTGTCGTCCTGACCTCATACTTGCAGCCTCCAAAACAGTGAGAAATGAATTTACGTCACTCAGTTTATGGTGTTTCGTTATGGCAAACTAAACCTAATACATGAGAAAAACCCTGCATTTCTGTGCCGGGCTCTTTTCTTGTCAGCTGATCACCATGTATATACTAGTGTTCAGTCCCCTCTTTCCAGTTTGTGCAAAATATGTGAGAAATAAAATCAGAGTTCTTTTTTGGAACTGGGTTATATACAAAAAAAAAACACAAAAACTCATGAACATTATATAAAATTATGGTCTTTCTAATGCTGAAATTGGGACTGCCTGCTTATTCTACATCCAATTCCACCCCTTCTCCATGATTTTTACCCTTGATTCTTCCCTAAAGTATACCAAAATCTTATTTTCTGTAAGTTCAAATTGGTTTCACCACTTCTAGGATAACCATTCTTACAGTTGTTTATAGTTTTTAAATGATCCTTTATGATATTTAATAATCACTCATCACTGCTACCACATTAAAAAATCATCTGATGATGATGACATAATTGAACAACAGTTGGGAAATCATTAACTGTAAACAGATGCTGATGAGCTCTTCAAAAATCTAGATGACATAGATTATTTGTAATCCATAACTATGGATAATAAAAACCCAATGTAAAGAAAATTTCTAACTAACCCTAAAGGGAAATTATATGATAAAACCTCACAAATCCTGAATAAAAGAGTAAAGTTTACTTCAATTATTGAATACCTTACACAAATGCAGTATTAGTATATTCAAATAGACAAACAGAAACAAATGAATAAGACATGCTTGGTTTAAGAACCTACCTTTCTCATCTAAGGTATTATCAGAATGAAAGGCTATTTTTAGACTTCTTACTTGGATTTTTTTAATACAGTGAGATTTAATTTAGACAAATCTTTTAGCCACATAATGATGGTTACCATCTTCCCCAACTCTGTGTTGTTCTTAATATGAAGGACAAAGCATTTGTACAAACCCACTCAAGTTTTATTCTTTAGCATCTTTTAGACCAGTGAAGAAAGTAATATAAACAAATAATTGCAATATACTGAGATAATGTTATATTAGACAAACACAATAAGACCACAGATGAGAAACTGTGTTATAGTATAATTGCTTTAATCTGCTTTAATATATGATAAGTAACAACTAACACTGGCAATATAAGAGCTGAAGTGCTATTTTAAAATACTGATCATGAATAACCTTTAGAGGAACTGCCACATTACAATCTTTAAAAAGTTCAGGTAATAAGACTAAAGAATGCTCAAACTACCGCACAACTTCACTCATCTCACATGCTAGTAAAGTAATGCTCAAAATTCTCCAAGCCAGGCTTCAGCCATATGTGAACCGTGAAATTTCAGATGTTCAAGTTGAATTTAGAAAAGGCAGAGGAACCTGAGATCAAATTGCTAACATATGCTGGATTATCAAAAAAGCAAGAGAGTTCGAGAAAAAACAACTATTTCTGCTTTATTGACTATGCCAAAGCCTTTGACTGGGTGGATCACAACAAACTTTGGAAAATTCTTCAAGAGATGGGAATACCAGACCACCTGACCTGCCTCTTGAGAAACCTGTATGCAGGTCAGGAAGCAACTGGACATGGAAAACACACAGACTGGTTCCAAATAGGAAAAGGAGTATGTCAAGGCTGTATGTTGTCACCCTGCTTATTTAACTTCTATGCAGAGTACATCATGAGAAATGCTGGGCTGGATGAAGCACAAGCTGGAATCAAGATTGCCAGAAGAAATATCAATAACCTCAGATATGCAGATGACACCACCCTTATGGCAGAAAGCAAAGAAGAACTAAAGAGTCTCTTGATGAAAGTGAAAGAGGAGAGTGAAAAAGTTGGCTTAAAACTCAACATTCAGAAAACTAAGATCATGGCATCCAGTCCCATCACTTCATGGCAAATAGATGGGGAAACAATGGAAACAGTGGCTGACTTTATTTTTGGGGGCTCCAAAATCACTGCAGATGGTGATTGCAGCCATGAAATTAAAAGACACTTACTCCTTGGAAGGAAAGTTATGACCAACCTAGATAGCATATTAAAAAGCAGAGATATTACTTTGTCAACAAAGGTCCATCTAGTCAAGGCTATGGATTTTCCAGTGCTCATGTATGGATGTGAGTTGGACTATAAAGAAACCTGAGCACTGAAGAATTGATGTTTTTGAACTGTGGTGTTGCAGAAGACTCTTGAGAGTCCCTTGGACTACAAGAAGATCCAACCAGTCCATCCTAAAGGAGATCAGTCCTGAGTGTTCATTGGAAGGACTGATGCTGAAGCTGAAACTCCAATACTTTGGCCACCTCATGCGAAGAGTTGACTCATTGGAAAAGACCCTGATGCTGGGAAAGATTGAGGGCAGGAGGAGAAGAGGATGACAGAGGATTACATGGTTTCATGGCATCACCAACTTGATGGACATGAGTTTGGGTAGACTCTGGAAATTGGTGATGGACGGGGAGGCCTGGCATGCTGCAGTTCATGGGGTCACAAAGAGTTGGACACGACTGAGCGACTGATCTGAACTGAATGTGGCTTTTTGAGATGTGGATACAGAGAGCAGAAATGTGTGACAGGGCAATAAATCAAAGATGTAGCTTCCTAAGGGTCTTAACTAAATATGTTTCTACAATTAAGTTAGCCTTTGAACTTAAATATTTTTAATACTAAAAATATTTATTATATATACATAACATATATAACTAACCACTACACATTGACACACTAGCTAGAAAACTATATCTTGAATAAACATTTTTTAACACACGTATTTTATGTCAAGGATGAGTTAGACAAAAATTGACAGATACATCAGCTTTTTACTACTGGATTTCAAACATTCCCAAGGGTCTTAAATTTATATTTCTTTTTTTTTTTTTTTTTTTTGCATATAAGCACAAAGTGTGAACAACCAGCCTCCCACTTCTTCCAGAGACCACACTGCCTGCTAAGTCATAGAAGTGAAGTGAAGTGAAGTTGCTCAGTTGTGTCCGACTCTTTGCGACCCCATGGACTGTAGCCCACCAGGCTCCTCTGTCCATGGGGTTCTCCAGGCAAGAATACTGGAATGGGTTGCCATTTCCTTCTCCAGGGGCATCTTTCCAACCCAGGGATCAAACCCGGGTCTCCTGCATTGCAGGCAGACGCTTTACCCTCTGAGCCACCAGGGAAGCCCTTAATCTTCCTCTTACTCTTGATGTGTAAATCCTATTTGTGAAGATTTTAATCAATTATATAAAAAGCAAATTACATACGTAGTAAAGCTATAAAATTTCATGAGACTCAATCCAGAAATCACTTGTCATGAGAGACTGGCTTTCCAACATGCATAACTAAAGTACCCTGGTATGTATCAATATACACACACATCAGTCCCACTCCCTTCTCACTATTTCAGTTCAGTTGCTCAGTTGTGTCCAACTCTTTGCAACCCCATGGACTGCAGCATGCCAGGCCTCCCTGTCCATCACCAACTCCTGGATTCTATTCAAATTCATGTCGATTGAGTCGGTGATGCCATCCAACCATCTCATCCCGTCATCCCCTTCTCCTCCCACCTCCAATCTTTACCAGCATCAGGGTCTTTATAAATAAGTCAATTCTTTGCATCAGGTGGCCAAAGTATTGTATTTTGAGCTTCAGTACCAGTCATTCCAGTGAATATTCAGGACTGATTTCCTTTAGGATGGACTGGTTGGATCTCCTTGCAATCCAAGGGACTCTCAACTATCTCCTCCACAGTTCAAAAGCATCAATTCTTTGGCGCTCAGCTTTCTTTATAGTCCAACTCTCACATCCATACATGACTACTGGAAAAACCATAGCTTTGACTGGATGGACCTTTGTTGGCAAAGTAATGTCTCTGCTTTTTAATACACTGTCTAGGTTGGTCATAACTTTCCTTCCAAGGAGCAAGAGTCTTTTAATTTTATGGTTGCAGTCACCATCTGCAGTGATTTTGGAGCCCAAAAAAATAAAGTCTGTCACTGTTTCCATTGTTTCCCATCTATTTGCCATGAAGTGATAGTACCAGATGCCATGATCTTAGTTTTCTGAATATTGAGTTTTAAGCCAACTTTTTCACTCTCCTCTTTCACTTTCATCAAGAGGCTCTTTAGTTCCTCCTCACTTTCTGCCATACTGGTGCTGTCATTTGCATATGTGGGGTTATTGATATTTCTCCCAGCAATCTTGATTCCAGCTTGTGCTTCCTCCAGCCCAGCGTTTCTCATGATGTACTCTGCATATAAGTTAAATAAGCCGGGTGACAATGTACAGCCTGACGTACTCCTTTCCTGATTTGGAACCAGTCTGTTGTTCCATGTCCAGTTCTAACTGTTGCTTCCTGACCTGCATACAGGTTTCTCAAGAGGCAGGTCAGGTGGTCTGGTATTCCCATCTCTTGAAGAATTTTCCACAGTTTGTTGTGATCTACACAGTCAAAGGCTTTGACATAGTCAATAAAGTGAAGTAGATGTTTTTCTGGAACTCTCTTGCTTTTTCAATGATCCAACGGATGTTGGCAATTTGACCTCTGGTTCCTCTGCCTTTTCTAAAACCAGCTTGAACATCTGGAAGTTCACAGTTCACGTATTGCTGAAGCCTGACTTGGAGAATTTTGAGCATTACTTTCCTAGAGCATGAGATGAGTGCAATTGTGCATTAGTTTAAGCACTATTATAGTATCACTGTTTTATTTCTACTAATTTAAGATTTGATTCTAAAATTTCAGACTGAAATAAAATGGTTTCAATTTTCCTAAATATTGCATGAGAATTCTCAAAGATTATGTTAGTCCCCAATAAATATACTTTACTGTATTGGCATATCATGAATTATTTTTATCTTTTGGTTAATGATAAAAAATCATCAAAAAGTATACCATGAATTTATAATGCTCTGTAAGATAGTATGATAATCTCTGTGTTCCTGTTGTACCTAATAGATTTGTATACAAATTATATTCAAGGTATTGTACCCTTGTGTATATACATAATCATGAAGATCAAGGGAAGTGGATTAAAGAAAGATAATGATTAAATTGTATTAAGGGACAAATGGCCCCACGATCTGCCTCTTAAAGCTTAATACTGTTCTTCAGTGATTCCAACTTTATGCACCTTTGACTTTTTCAAGGTTGACATGAGTACCAAAGCAAATCAGCCATATATATCATACATTTGGGCAATAGCACCATTTAGGCCCAATGAAAGCTTGTTGGTAGCAAAATAATGATCATTTAAGAATTAAAGTTCATATCAAGATTTGCCTTAAAAATCCATCTCTTCTAATAAGTCTTCCTCAGTGACTTTACTTCTTCTTTAGAACTTCTACTGTCTGTATTCAATGTAGCACACTCAAAAAGAGATGCACAGAGTCCTACTCACTACTTTGGTTCCCCAAAATCTTTACTATAATAACCTTGATAGACAAGAGGGTATCCTAGTTGAGCAATCTCTCTTTCTCTCTACTTCTTTCTCTCTTTTATTCTGATATATTTATATTATTTATACCTGTAATAAACATCACAAAACTACCTCATAATACCTTGAAGGAATATTTGAATAAATTGAAAGCTGATAAACAAATACAGCTAAAATGACTGAGCCACATCTTTCACACACACACAAAAATTGCAATGTGCTGAACATATCAATGTTATAAATTCTGTATAATAGAGGATCACAGTTTTCAATTTCTCTTTAGTGAGGAGCAAGGGGTAAATGTTAAGGAGGTGACTGAGACTATTTCCTTGTCCGGTCCCCTTGGATGCCCGAGGTCTGTAGTTCCATGTAGCCAGTTTTGCCTCAGAACCTGTATGACTATCACACAACACTACTGTTCTCTTTTTATGCATTCTAGGAATAGCTGATGCATATGCTCAGTCATGGTGATATGATCTATATGTGTACTGTGCTGGCATTAGGTGTAGTATGGGTGTTAATGGGGGTGGTACAGGGTGCAATGGGATATGTGCCTTTTTTTCAGATTTCTTAAATTGTTAGGTGAGACTATCCAACCAGTCTCCATTTGGACAGCACCATGACGTATCCTGTGAAATTGCACCGAATATTCTTTCAGTTGCTGTTTAATCCTTTCATGTCCCATTACATGTCAGCTACATTTTCAGAACATATTTTAAAGCTTTTTAAAATCAGAAGAGCATTAGGATAAAAGGGATAATATATAGCAAAAATCACAGACTCAAATACATGGTTTTAGAGTCACCAATTGTCAGTTACACTAACCAAAGAAAGTTGCTGATTTCTGTTTTCTCATCTCTTAAATTTCGTAAGACCTAACTCTTTTTAGTAAGGATTAATTGAAATAATACGAAGCAAATCACGTCAGGCATGAAGTAAACACTATGAAAAAGTTAGCTTTATTTGCACTGTAAGTTTCTTTAGCAGAAAGGGACATTAAGAAAGCTTTTGTTTAGGTTCTTTCCTTAGTAGCTGACAAATGTTAAATGAGAATGTAGAAGACAAGCATTAGGCAGGGACTTCTGATCTCTCAGGTCAGTGCTTCTTCCCTTTTGTCAGTTTATTACTTTACTATATAAAGACTTATATTGTTCTTCAATTGCTATCTTTGTGTTGAAACTGATTCATCAATACAAAATGTACCTAGAGTCAATTCACGTAATATTTCTTTAGCACTCTAAACAGTCTAGCACAATGCCAACCATATAGCAGATTCTCAATAAATAGTTGTTTGCATCTTGCTAATAGAATGAGTAAAGCACTTTTCACTATAGATGCCATTCATCTATTTTTTTAATCTGCTTCCTAGTTAGTTTTAATGCCCATCTTGGTAAAGGGTTCCTGCCATGCTAGTCTGCTTAAGTAGTTTTATTACCCTTTTGTACCCCAACCCAAACAATGTTTGATTCAAAAAATATACTAAATATAAAAGTGTATTTTAAAAATCCTAAACTATTGTTTTTTCACCCACTTCTCACTTCTAAATTTTAAAATGCCTAAGTCTGAATGACAATAGTATGAATATATTGGGTTGGCCCAAAAGCTCCTTCAGGTTTTCCCATAAAACATTACAGAAAAACCCTAACAAACTGTTTGGCCAACCCAATATCTATTAAAGGAAAACACTTTATCTAGTTTCATGATCTAAAGTTCATTCCATGCTTTATCAGCTGCCCTCATATATATCTATCATATCATCAAGTGACTTTCAAACACTCTATTTGGCTACAGTCTAGTTCAAGGTACAGTGACTATTATTTGTCTCTGTAATTATTCAAAGTAT
Organism: Odocoileus virginianus; assembly: GCF_023699985.2. Classification (NCBI taxonomy): domain Eukaryota; kingdom Metazoa; phylum Chordata; class Mammalia; order Artiodactyla; family Cervidae; genus Odocoileus; species Odocoileus virginianus. Next base: position 1,508,330 of record NW_027224334.1, read on the forward strand.
TCTAATCAGTAGCATTAAAGTTATATTAGTTAATATAAAATTATTATAGATTATATGTAGATTACAACTCACTGCCCAAACAATAGGAGAATGATGGATCACATAAAAAAAAGATACACTATGTCCAAGGACCAAGGAGAAGCCCCAGCAAGACCACGGGAGAGGCGAAATCTCCTTCAGAATCGAACCATGTATCTGCCAGAGACACTCGGAGGGCTCAAACAAAACCTTGTTCACACCAAGACCCAGGAAAAGGAGCAGCGACCCCACAAGAGACCGACCCCGACTTGCCCGGGAGTGTCCAGGAGTCTCCAGAGGAGGTGTGGTTCGGTGGTGGTGGCCTGTAACAGTACATGCTTGGGGTCTTTTGAAGGAGGTCCCCATTATCTTCATTACCTCCACCATAGTTTGGCTTCAGGTCAAACAGGGAGGGAACACAGCCCCGCCCATCTACAGAAAATTAGACTTACTGAGCATGGCCCTGCCCATCAGAACAAGACCCAGTTTCCCCAGTCAGTCTCTCCCATCAGGAAGCTTCCATAAGCCTCTTATCCTTATCCATCAGAGCACAGACAGAATGAAAACCACAGTCACAGAAAACTAATCAAACTGATCACATGGACCACAGCCTTGTCTAACTCAGTGAAACTATGAGTCATGCCATGTAGGGCTACCCAAGATGGAACAGTCATGGTGGAGAGTTCTGAAAAAAATGTGGTCTCCTAGAGAAGGGAATGGAAAACCACTTTAGTATTCTTGCCTTAAGGACCCCATGAGCAGTATGAGAAGGAAAAAAGGTAAGACACTGAAGGATGAACTCCCCAGGTCAGTAGGTGCCCAAATATGCTACTGGAGAAGAGTGGGAAAATAACTCCAGAAAGAATCAAGAGATGGAACCAAAGTGAAAACAATGCCCATTGTGGATGTGACTGGTATTGGAAGTAAAGTCCGATGCTGTAAGAAAAATATTTCATAGGAACCTGGAATGTTAGATCCAGTTCTTACTGTTGCTTCTTGACCTGCATACAGATTTCTTAGGAAACAGGTCAGGTGGTCTGGTATTCCCATCTCTTTAAGAATTTTCCACAGTTTGTTGTGATCCACACAGTCAAAGGCTTTGGCATAGTCAATAAAGCAGAAGTCAATGTTTTTCTGAAACTCTTGCTTTTTCAAGGACTCAGCAGATGTTGGCAATTTGATCTCTGATTCCTCTGGCATTTTGTAAATCCAGCTTGAACATCTGGAAGTTCACGGTTCATGTGTTGTTAAAGCCTGGCTTGGAGAATTTTGAGCATTACTTTGCTAGTATGTGAGATGAGTGCAATTGTATGGTAGTTTGAACATTTTTGGCATTGCCCTTCTTTGGGACTGGAATGAAAACTGACCATTTCCAGTCCTATGGCCACTGCTGAGTTTTCCAAATTTTCTGCCATATTGTGTGCAGCACACTCACCACATCATCTTTTAGGATTTGGAATAGCTCAACTGAAATTCTACCACCTCCACTAGCTTTGTTCATAGTGATGTTTCCTAAGGCCCACTTGACTTCGCATTCCAGGATGTCTGGCTCTAGGTGAATGATCACATCATCATGGTTATCTGAGTCATAAAAGATCTTTTTTGTATAGTTCTTCTGTGTATTCTTGCCACCTCTTAATATCTTCTGCTTCTGTTAGGTCCATATCATTTCTGTCCTTTATTGTGCCCATCTTTGCATGAAATATTCCCTTGGTATCTCTAATTTTCTTGAAAAGATCTCTAGTCTTTTCCATTCTGTTGTTTTCCTCTATTTCTTTGCATTGATTGCTGAGGAAGACTTTCTTATCTCTCCTTGCTATTCTTTGAAACTCTGTAGGTATCATTATATTATTTATTAAAGACTAAATGTCATAGTATGCCATAACCCAAACCTTAATTCTTCACTCTCGATCACCCTTATCCATTAAACCTGCTTGCACTGCATCCATTGGACCTTTCTTGTAGTTCTTATTATATATATCCATAGCTGACTGTCTTTTGTTCTCTCTTAGCCCATTTTTATTGCCTTTCCTTCATCTCTGGTTTACCTTCACCATACTGTTTACCAATCTCATATGTCATAGCTTATAGAATTACAGACAGTAGCTGCTTCTAAAAGCTCTCTTACTATAAATCTCATATCTATCTTGTTCAGTTTTTGTGAAACATAGGTCAGGTGTTGAAGAAAGTAGGGCTTACATGATGAAACTGATATTTCCGCCTAACATTTGGAAAATGTACTGCAGGTGTTTACCTATGCTTAGGGCAGTTTTGGGTTTTGTTTGTTTCTTCCTAGAAGTTCATACTAGAAGTTTAGAATGTTACTAATGACACTGATGTTTTTATTAAAACCTTCATCCAACAGTTGTTGAGACAAAGATTGATTCACAGACTTACTCGAGTTTACTTTACTAGTCAATGACAGATCTTGACCAGATGGGGACCATGGGGTCCCCATTTCCTTCCTTTTTTGCTTCACCACACAGATTTGATACTATAATATAATAACATTATGAAATTTGATGTAAGTAGGGCTTAACAGTTATGGATAGGAAATATTTATTGTACAAATACTTATTTGGATTTGTGAAAAATCATTATTACAAACCCACCCTCACAAAATAGGAGATGGTAATAATAGCCAGAGGCACAAACAGGTTAATTTAGCCAAGATCACACATCTCATTAATATCTTTATGAAGCAAATAATGTCCAATTTATATACAGGCATATCTCATTTTATCACGATTCACTTAACTGCTTTTGGCAGATATTGAATTTTCATAAACTGAAAGTTTCGGCAACTCTGCGTCAAACAAGGCTACTTGCTCCGCTTTCCCATCAGCATTTGCTCATTTTTTGTCTCTGCATCACATTGTGGTAATTCTCACAATATTTCAAACTTTCATTATTATTATAATATTTGTTATGATGATCTGTGATCAGTGATCTTCAGTGCTACTACTGCAAAGAGATTGCAACTCACTGAAGGTTCAGATGACAGTTAACAGTTTTTAGCAACGAAGTATTTTTTTAATTAAAGTGTGCACACTGTCATTTTAATATACAATGCTATTTCACACTTAATAGACTACAGCATAGTGCAAGCATAATTTTTATATGCACTGGGATAAATCTGTGTGACTTTATTGTGCTACTCACTTTATTGCAGTGGTCTGGAACCAAACCCACAATATCTTCTGAGGTATGCCTATATTTTATTGCTATTTGCCTAGGCTGCTTTCCTAAGATTTCCAAAATCAGATCAGAATTATTAGTGTCATTTTACAGAAAGGTTTAAAATAAACGCAAATATATACTGAAAGCAAAGAGCAGGAAAATGGACATTTTGAGAAGTGCTGAAACAGGCCTCTCTCAAAATCTACCTAAAAATGTTGAGCTGTGAAACTACAGAAAGAATATTTATTTATGCAACCGCAGTGAGAGTCATGCAGTTTCTTCCAAGGATCTGTAAACACTCCTTGAGGGTGATCTATCACCACAGTTCATTCCCTTAGCACTTTCCATACCCACCCTAGCAGCTTGCCACTTAATCAATGTTAAAGATATTATCTGGTACACGTGAAGACTAACAATTTTGAAAACTTGACAAAATGGAAATTATCATGTGCAAATAAAAATTATGAAAGTGATACCATAATATATAGAAAACTGAAACTGATGAATAAAAAGAAGAAAAGAGAGAGAAAGACACAGAGATGCAGAGAAAGAGAGGGAGAAAGAGAAGATAATTAGTTCAGAAGCATGAAACCCAGTTTATTATGATTTACCTATTTTTCTATCTACAGGCAAAAGCTTTATATATACATCTCTCTTGCAGAACATATAAAACAAATCCTTGACTATCTCACAGAAATGTCATGAGAACTAAAGAAATAAATCTCTTAATGTGAAATAAATAAGGTTTTGAGGAAGTGTGTTATCAAAATTCCTAAACAAAACTGAAGAGGATAGTAAAAAAAAAAAAAGCAGAGATGCTTGTAGATAAATAACAAATATAGACATATAGGCCAGTTGAAAAGCAAGTTTTCTATTAAAAAATTGTTATTCCATTAAATCTAAAATCCACTACTAGAGTTCAGCAATTTACCTGTAGAAGATGATGGTGATTTTTATTTTGATATTAGTTTTGATAAGATAAAAATGTAAACAAAATAATAACAGATCAGTCAACTGAGATAACCTCAATTTATAAAATATAAGTCTACAGCTTATTTTTCTAAAGAAGAAATTATGAAGAGGAGAGGGTGGGAACAGAGGGATTAAGTGTATATGTCATATAAAGCTATGATGTGAAAGTTGTTAAATCATACCAGACAATATGCAAAGAAAAAATGTTGACACAATTCCAACAAACATTAGCTGACATCACTGATGGAAGAGTTATTATATATTCTGGCAAGAGAATCTTCTAAAAAACTGAACATTACTTTAAACACTAGAACCTCAAAACCCAATAACTGGTGGCATACTTTTAAATGACTTTCATTTTCATCCCATCCTTAAACAGGATCATATACAAAAAACAGGTAGATAAAAACATACACACACATGCATGCACACACACACACACACACACACACACACACTCATCACCAGACCTGTGCTTTTTAAGGAGACTTAAGTACAGGTGTCTATATGCTGTGAATCTGAGGGCAGTGGTCCTACTTGTTGCCTCCTCATTACACGTTTTCCTCACCTCCATCTCTTTTCATTGACTGCAAGCCAACCTTTATCCTCCACTGCTGATTCACAAAGTTCTAATCACCCACATGCTACCACCAATCCCAATCCCTATTACTCCTCTCATCTCTTCTCCCCTACTTTTCTTTTTGACTTTTATTCTTTTATGTCTCCCTTGAATTTTTAAAAAATTTTACTGAAAAGGCTTTAGAAACCTCTTTGCATAGGCCTTTCTCTTCTGACCCTTCCTAAAATTTATGTACCAAGAAAACATGAATACCTTGTTATAGAGATATATTGAGTATTGGAACATATATCCCACTATAACTGTTTGCATTTTCATTTTGTATATGTATACCTTATGTTAAAATTTTATAGTTAACTCCATTTATACTATTATATATAATATGTAACTTTCCTTATAACACTTTGTATTGATGATGATATATTTGCATCTATATCTAGTATGTACATGCATGTGTGTACATATGTGTATGTATACATATACATACATGTCCCTAAAACAGTTCCTCACTTATTTGTGAGTTCTTTAAAGAAGAGACTAAACTGCATTCAATTATTTAAGCACATGCTGAGTAATCAGTAATTTAAAGAATGAATAGATGGTAAGTACTGGTCTGTTTTTTCTCATTTTGATATAAAAACCAGCACTCACAGTGAGACAGGTATCATATTTAAAACTTTGACCTGACATGTGTGTTTAATTATTTTTCCTGCTGAAGAGTTCTTTCTTTTAAAAAAATACTCCCTCTGTTACTTTTGTTGTTTTCTTTCTTAGTTTGTAAAAATTATTCTGTGTACTTAAAAGTTTAGAAGTGTTTCACAGATAACTTAGGTATTACTCCAGAAAAGAAAAGCCTACAAACACATTATATAGATAAATATATAAAGGCTAAAGTCTTTGACTAAAAATATCTACTTCTGCTTTACTGACTATGGCAAAGCCTTTGACTGTGTGGGCCACAACAAACTGTGAAAAATTCTTCAAGAGATGGGAATAGCAGACCACCTGACCTGCCTCTTGAGAAACCTGTATGCAGGTCAGGAAGCAACAGTTAGAACTGGACATGGAACAACAGAGCTGGTTCCAAATTGGGAAAGGAGTACGTCAAGGCTGTACATTGTCACCCTGCTTATTTAACTTATATGCAGAGTACATCATGAGAAACGCTGGGCTGGATGAAGAACAAGCTGGAATCAAGATTGCTGGGAGAAATATCAATAACCTCAGATATGCAGATGATACCACACTTATGGCAGAAAGTGAAGAAGAACTAAAGAGCCTTTTGATGAAAGTGAAAGAGGAGAGTGAAAAAGTTGGCTTAAAACTCAACATTCAAAAAACTAAGATCAGGCCATCACTTCATGGCAAATAGATGGGGAAACAGTCGACAGACTTTTAACTATTTTGGGGGCTCCAAAATCACTGCAGATTGTGACTGCAGTCATGAAATTAAAAGACGCTTGCTCCTTGGAAGGAAAGTTATGACCAACCTAGACAGCATATTAAAAAGCAGAGACATCACTTTGCCAACAAAGGTCCGTCTAGTCAAAGCTATGGTTTTTCCATTAGTCATGTATGGATGTGAGAGTTGGACTATAAAGAAAGCTGAGCACTGAAGAATTGATGCTTTTGAACTGTGGTGTTGGAGAAGACTCTTGAGAGTCCCTTGGACTGCAAGGAGATCCAACCAGTCCATCCTAAAGGAAATCAGCCATGAATATACATTGGAAGGACTAATGCTGAAGCTGAAGCTCCAATACTTTGGCCAACTGATGTGAAGAGTCAACACATTGGAAAAGACCCTGGTGCTGGGAAAAGTTGAGGGCAGGAGGAGAAGAGGGTGACAGAGGATGAGATTGTTGGATGGCATCATTGACTCAATGGACATGAGTTTGAGCGAACTCCAGGAGACAGTGAAGGACAGGGAAGCCTGGTGTGCTACAGTCCATGGGGCAATGAAAAGTTGGACATGAGTGAGCAACTGAACAACAAAAACAAAAATAAAGTTCAATATACCTTTTTGCTGTATGACTACATGGGATATCTTTAAGGATAAGCAGTCACTCTGAAGTAATTGTGGTGAAGGGCTTCCAGTTATTCTAATAATTATTATTCCAACAACAATGACCCTCCTCCATTTTTGAAAGAATAAATAGTCATTAAGAAATCAAGTATTCACTGGAAGGAGATTATTTATCATAAATTAAATTGATTTCAGGCATTTAGCTTCCCCAAGCTTAGCCTTTTTTTTCCCCCCTGTTATCTTATTGATAGAGTTGAGACTGATAGCTGGTCAAGGAAAGCCCATCAGGGCAACACTTTGTAAAGAGAATTAACGGTCATGCCGATATAATAATCTCACTAAGTGCTTCAGTTCAACAATGAGAACCTAACTTAGGCAACCCCATGCCAGTGTTTCCAGGTGCACAATTCAATCATCCCCAAATGTGACAGAACCACCCAATAATGTCATGAGAAAGGTCAGTCTACACACTTTTATCCCCAAGTACTATATAGCTTTCAGATTTACACCTAACTTTGATATAGGCACTTGAACCAGACCTTCTGGATTGATGCTCTTGAGAAAGGAGAGAAAATGATCTGTTTCTTGAGTAGCAAGCCACTGTTGGTTTCCAGAAATTAGACTTTAGTGACTGAAAAACAACAACACAGTCAGAAAAAGTGAAAGTATTAGTCGCTCAGTTGTGTCTGACTCTCTGCTGGACTACCCATGGACAGTAGCCCACCAGGCTTCTCTGTCCATGGAATTCTCCAGGCAAGGATACTGGGGTGGGTAGCTGTTCCCTTCTCCAGGGGACCTTCCCAATCCAGGGTTCAAATCCATGTCTCCTACATTGCAGGCAGATTTTTTATCATCTGAGCCATCAGGGGAGCCCTTATAACCAGAGTACTTTATTTAATGATTGTAAAATAACTATTAATTTATCATCAAAGATAATAAACTAACAATATTTTCTGTAATTCACATTATATGGATTTTTGTGATATAGTCACAGATCTGCTTTCCTACCTTTGTCATCTACTCAGGAGGTTTGGTAGCCAAAACAATTATATTATCTATTTTTTAAATGGTGCTTTCACCTCAGGTTACAAAAGCTCTTGTGCTATAACTTGTGATAAATATCAATATCTATTAAATTAAGTAAAATATAAATCTACCTAAAGTGCCAGGAAGTATTTGAAGTGCCTCTCTGACTCAAAAAAAACATTTTCATAATTTGAAAAGAAGGTATCATTATTATATCACATTTCCCGAAAACAAAAGATGCTAGCTTTTGCATTTAAAATACTGTATTTGTTGGTGGTTTATGGGGTGTGTAGGAAAACCAGGAGTTACTGCTGAAAGACAAATTCCATGCAGTTATAACAGAATGTTTAAATAAGTTATTTTTGAATGAGATCTTTTATGTTCCATGCAATTCAGTGCCTCAGGCTGTGAGCTCCTATAACTTGGGTTGAAGGAAGTCTAGTTTCTGTTGAAACAAAAGTATAAGATGAATTATGTCAAGAGAAACCCTAGTTTAATATGCCGTGCCCTGTCTGACTCATAGAGGTTTCTTTGTAAAATACCTTGAGGGTGCAGGCAAGGAGCAGATTCTAGTATTTCTGGTCAATTTCAAACAAACAAATGAAAATGACATAAAATGGCAGTAATATAGTCTTACGAGCATAGGGAAGCCTGATCCTTCTGTCAGCCTCTAACTTTTTCCAACTGTGTTTAGTTTTCTTCCTTTATTATTTATTGATTTAGAAGCAAAGCTTTTCTTTGCACTTATCTGCTGTCTGTACAAAAATTAAATCCCCAAGATAATAGCATACATCTGGCATGTCCCAATTTCTAAAGAATTTCTTTTTTATGTATATGCTTCTAAATTTCACCCCCTCAGTGAGACCCTCATGAACAAACAACACTCATTTCCTATCCCCTTTTCCTGCTTTATCCATCTCTAAAGACTTTATAATGGTCTAATGTACTGTAAACTTTACCAATTTGCTTTTTGGATTGCCTGTCTCTCCTTCACCCTAGATCATAAACTCCATGAGAGAAGGACTTTGGGTCTGTTTCGATCACTGCTAAAACCCCACAGGCTTAAACATTGACTGGCACATACCTTAACAGCATTGGTTTAGGATTTTAAGAACTGGAATTCATAGGATAAATAAGAGAGGTGGAAAAGTAGGTTGAATATACAACAGGGATTATGTGTGATCTTTATAGCATGTTTCTTTACTGACTCTGGATGGATAATTGACCCAGTGGAATTTTTTGAAACATGCAGTGTTTCTTTCTTTAATACCGTTCTACCTCTCTAAGTTCCTATTTTGTCTCTCTCCAGGCACCCAATATTCTTTCCTGCCTTACTCCCCCATACAGCACTCATATAGACTTTGTACTTCTACTTCAGAAAGGTGAGTAAAAAATGTCTTCCTTCCTTTAAAATATAAAATGTCCCATGACTCCAGTTATTTCAGTTATGATTCTTCCCCACATCTTTCCGTAAACTTCCTCTTCTTTGAGATTACAGTAGATAATTTTTGAAGCCATAAGTTTAAACAAACTCATTTTTAACCCCTTCGACTCTCTAGGTTCTGTCTGCCAGTTTATCTGTTTTTCTTGTTAAATCAAACTAATCTTGAATTTTTGAAGTATCAGAAGTATGACAAAGTCAAACAAAATACTTTGGACAGATTCAAAGATCCATCCTTGGGAGCAGGACCTAGGATGATCCCAGTTTATCTGGGATTTTACCAGTTTTATCATTGGAAGCTCCACATCCAGGGAAAGCTCTCAGTCTCAGACAAACTGAGACATCTGATCTTCACAATCAGACCTCAAAATGTGGGCAAGGTTTCCTTGCCTAGAAACATGCCTCTGGGCTTAGGTTTCTTAACTCATCCTAATTTGTCTCCTTCTACTTCAACTCTTCTAGAATGAAGAGAATGTTGCACACCAACCATCATGGCAGTGCAAAACTGCCTCTGATCGTGGGAACGGAGAGTGAGAACTGGAAGGGATCAGATGTCCATATAGCTACTCAGTTTTTATTTGCCATGATGGATGCTCATTCAGGATAATTCAAGCAAATCGTCAATGCAACCCAAACCATAAGACAATCAAATGTAGAATTAAATGTTGTTTTATAATCAATAAACAAATATATTTAAAATACATTCTAATCAATAAGAAATAATGTGACTTCTGTGCAAAGAACAATTTGACACTGGTTATTGGAAGACTACAGCAAAGGTGTTTGTTGTTTTGGTTTGTATCACTGATGTGAATATTCTTTATTCACGAAGAAGTTTCTAGAAGTTTTTTAAGAGAGTAGCATCAGCTATACTATGTCAGGGTAGACATATAATCAGTTAGGGTAGATTCATTCTAACATTGAACTTAGTTTCAAACGCCTCTATTATTCTACATCCAAGCTTTATCTATATTATGGAAAAAGCACTAGTTTAGAACTTAGCCTGATCCAGTCCTAGCTTCACCGTGTCTCAGATGTGAGAACTTGGGCAATAAGAGAGCATTCCTAAGGTGATCAATAAACAGGGAACAACAAGGTCTAACCTGCACATTCACATGGCTATTGTTGGAGCAATAAGATAAGGACCTTAGAAGGATTTTTCATACACATAACATATTTTGACTATTTGGTAACATCAATTTCTTACATCAAATTAAATAATGAAGCATGCATCTATTGATGAAAAAAATGAATTAAAGCAGTCAAAGTAGATGGTAGAGAGGCAGGGGCATTTAATTGGTAGCAGTGTGCATGCTTGCATGTGTGCTAAGTCCCTTCAATCATATCCGACCCTTGGCGACCCTATGAACTATAGCCCACCAGGCTCCTCTGTCCATGGGATTCTCCAGGCAAGAACACTGGAGTAGGTTGCCAGGGATTGAACCCGTGTTTCTTACATGTCCTGCATTGGCAGGTGGTTCTTTACCACTAGCACCACCTGTGAAACCCAGCAATGTATGTAGTTAACTAATCATAAACTATATCATCAAACACAAAAAAAGCAAGCAGTCAACAGTGGTTGGAGTACTGTAAGGCAGGCATGTGGAAACCTGTAAAGCAGAGAACTGCTAAATGGTTTGTGAGGTCACACAGCAGTATGTTTTTGTTTATTTTTGTTCTTACCTTCTTCTAGGAGAATTTAAAGTATTTCACAAAACTGAAAGTGGAAGAATAGGCACTGAACTGGGTTTTTCAAAATGTAATCCTGAGTTCTTTTCCTTGAACCATAGAAGAAACTATGCTGTCCTGGGAGTTAAGAGGTCAGAGGTCTGCAAATAGCAGTCTGCTTTTTCTTGGGAAAATTACCTGACCTGTGTGCAAAAATTTCCTCATTTGTTAAATAAGATTAGATTAGTGTTGGTTTGTACTTTTCAAACTATTATATGAAATAGAATAAAATAGTTAGACAAAAATAGTTCAAAGAGCAGAGTATATAATAATTATTGTTTCTTGAAACATATTTCAGTTGTGACAGTGTGTGTTCACACATACACATTGGGTCACAAAGCAAAGTGTATTTCTTACAATGTTTCATGATCAAAACCACTTTCTATTTATTTTTTATTTTTTATGTGTTGTAAGATTCTTTCTAACCCATATCCTCCACTGATACTATTATATCTTCCTTGGTTTTAAGATAAAAAGAATAACCTAATCTTCAAGTATTTTCATATTTTTCTACTAACTCTTTTCTTTTTACACCCTAATTTCCATCCTTGCCCCCATCACTGCTTGTAAATACTTCAAAACCCTATGTAAAGAATCACCTTTTTATCACCACAAATTAATTGTAGTAATATTTTGCACTTGAATGCAGATCCATTTGAATATATTGTCCTCCAAGTGTAATATTTAAAGAGTTAACAAATTTTATATCATCGTCACTGTGTGTAGAAAAAAGCCAGTGGTAGCTCTAGAGTACTACTTTTGATATTTCAAAATGTCCCTTTCAGTGAGATGCTTCCTAGAAGGCAGAAATAGACTCTGGGAAACAAAAGTGATCTACAGAGCAAAATAATCATAACAAGCAGTGATCAGCAAAATGGAATCTTCTCTCCCTCACATACACATATGTTCAGACTGAGATAAGCATGCACATACTTCAGTTACAAGCAAAACTTTCTTGAGAGACAAGTGGCAGGGAGCAATGAAGCTGAAAGCAATGTGACAACACAGTGGCACGCAATGGTGAGAAACAACTCAACCCTGTAATTAACTTCTATCATTAAAGCCCCGTCAATATCACCCAGGTGGATGCCTCTGACAGGATGGGAATATTACCTAGAGACAGATTTCCTACTTCAAAGGTTATAGTACTGTTTGCATATGTACTTTAGAATAAATTATAAAAAGGTGAAAAATATGGAAGGCATTATGTATAACCTGAGAATAACTTAGCAGAGCATAAATGTATGTGCTTGACATTGGCTATGGTAGATATTAAGCTTGACATATTTTTCCCCTCTGAAATGAAAGGCAGAGGCTCAGTTCCCAAAATTGGATTGAGAAAACAATGTATATTTAGGATCAATTTATTTACGATCCTAGTACTTTTTATTTGCTCTCTATAATAGTGAGTACTAATGAAGTATACAAAATTGCCTCAAAATGGAGCATTATAGTAAATAGAAAAGAAGGAGAAATGGTATTAGATATAGCCAATTATCTTTAGGAGACAATCAATTAAATAGACACAGAAAAGACAATGTAGAAAAAAATTCCCTTTGCAGCTCTACCAATATGGCTAAAGAAAACAAAATTGTAGAATAGTGGTCATCAAGAAGAAAGTTATATGAAGCTGTAAAATTTTCCCTTAGACTCAAAGTTTCTTTCATCCTAACCAAAGTCTGGCAAGTGATTTATTTGGAAGACTGTTCTGAACTCCCCCTACTGAGCAACACCACACCTTAGAATCCTCTCTGTCCAAGATATATTATTGTATAAGGTTTACTGTATCTTTAAAGCATACACACATCACTTTAAATGACTTCTAATCCACAAACTAAATGTCCATTTCACTCCCTTCCTTTGAAAATCTGAGGAAATTCCAAGTAATGAAATAAGGATAGCTGAACACTATTTTGTAAGATACGATAGGCTCTGGAATTAAAATTAAAAACAATTTTAAACTTAGATATATGAAATAAATCAAACTTTTGAAATCCTTTCTTCAGACTAAATTAGTATAAGCAACAAAATGACCATTTGTTGTATACTTCTGACTTCTATATTAAATTTTCACCCTGACAAAATACAGTTTAAGCATTCTTCAGGCATATGTATAAATAACATGGTGACATTCTCTTTAGCATTCAAAGAGAAAAAAAAAAAAAACTGTTTAAAAGGTGATATGATGAGCTGTTTGTGGAAAAGAAACTCATATTTCTTCTTTGCCTCAGGGACAACATCTTCTTTTTTCTAACTCAATTTTTACAAAAGTTTTTAAATTTTCTCATTGGAAGACTCAAAATAAGTTGAGGGTAAAGTGATGGAATTTAAATATCATACTCTCTGCAGGCAGGTAAAGTTCAGCGCTCAGATTCTACGGTATATGTACCAGATGTGGCAACACCCTTTATTTGTTAAGTCAACAAATATTTGAGTGTCTAGATTACACCAGATATTTTAACAGACAACATGGTAGGCACTAGGAACATAGTAACGATATGACATCTATGATCCTGGATGGAGGGGTGAGAAAAATAAAAGATAAACATACTTTAGTAATTAGAAAGGATGAGTGCAATGAAAGAAACAAATAGGATTTTGTAAAAGAAGATAACGGGCGAGGACCAGATCTAGATGGAAAAGTCAAGGACATCTCTCAAGGTGATATTCAGGCTAACATATCAAGATGAATCAGCCAAGGGAAGACTGGGAATAGAGATTTCTCAGAGTAGAAAAGTAGCTTATCCATAGTCATGAGTCTGCAGAGAGCTTGCAATATTGTAAGAATAGATAAAAGGCTAAGGGGACAGAAACAAAGGTGAACTTCCACAAATGGTGCACAAAAGAAAGAAAGCATGAGGTAATTTGAGAAATTAAGTCATGGCCTGTTTATACAGTATTTCTTAATAAGCTATAATAACAAGTTAATGTTTTATTCTAAATGGAATAGAAGCCATTGAAAAATATCAGTCAGAAACATTGTAGCTGATAATTTTTCGTATATTATTTATCTACTTCAGAAATAATTGTTTCAAACCAATACACATAACGGATGTACACATAATTGAGGGACAAAAAGTAGTTGAAACACTACAATAAAATATGGACAGTTATACTAAGAAAACATAAATATCATACTGGACATAGAAAAGGTATATAATGTTATTTACACAGAGTGATTTGAACATATCGTAAGATTAGGTTTGCTTTCCACCCTTCTAGGTGATAAAATTTATTACAAATGTGTCAATAATGAAGCAGAGAGCTGATAATACAGGTCTTTCACTAAATAGCTCTTAAAACTATGACATAGAAATGTTTTTAGGAGATAGTAAATTTAAGTACGGTTAGTTCGGTGTATGTCTAGTTTTTGTTTACTTGCGTGTTTGTTTCTATTCTTATTCTTCAAACATTTTGAGGGTTTTGTGTTGTGGGGGAGGGTTGATTTTGATTGTTAATTGTAATACTGTATTATATTAATTTTAGGTGTACAAAATAGCAGTTCCACATTTATGTATTGGGTTGGCCAAAAAGTTTGTTTAGGTTTTTCTATTACATCTTAATAAAAAATAGCTGTATTTCTTGACTAAAAATTCTCTTCTTAACCCACAGACTAAAATAAATTTCAAAAAGTTAAAGTAAGTCGTGAAATAGAGAGAGGAAAGAAAAAAACTATAAAAGTTTGGAGGGAACTAGGTTAGGAGAAAATTTATCAGATTTCTGAATAAGGAAATATTTGCTCAATACTAAAAACCAAGAAACTTTAATGATGTTCATTTCACTGTTTATCTTAATAACAAGAAACATACTGATAAAAGGACATAAATATGTAAAAAAGAAAATCACTTAAAACTAGTAAAAAGAGTAAAGAAAATATTTGCAACTAATAAGATAGATAAATACTTAACATTCTTACTTTGTAAGGGAAAACAGTACAATATGCAAAAAATGGGGCAAGAACATGAAGAGAAAATACATAGAGGAATAATTATGAAATAGCTAACATACTTGTTTTAAACTAACTAGTAATCAAATTACCATAATTGAAAACAAAAAGACACCATTTTTCACCTCCAGAATTTGCAATGAATAATCCAAGTATCAAAGTCAACAGTCTCAAGGATGTGGTAAATTAAGCATCTTTTCCACCATTACTTGGAATGTAAATTGGTCCATCTTTCTTGGAAAAGAGTTTAATACTGTCTATCAAATCTGGAGGATATTTAAACCTTTTTACCCTGTAATTTCACATCTAGAAAGGTATCTGGATAAACTAATAATGAATGTATTAAAACTTTGAGTGCAATGATATTCATTTCACTGCTTATCTTAATAACAAAAATTAGAAATAAGACAATAGAAACATCAAATAGCATAGGAATGGTGAGGACACTGGGTCATGTTCGTGCTGCATAGTAATAGGCAACTGATGAAATATTTCAGAAGAATTCTTAGTGATATTAAAAAAATATCAGTGATAATATTATACTGCATATAAACCAGGATAATAACTATACTCAGAGAAATAAGAAAAATATATCTTTAAGAAAATACGCCAAAATGCTAGCAATTTTATATAAATGATTTTCTATAAGTAAATGTGTGGTATATTTATCCTGTACACTTTCTTATATTCCTTATTTTGTTTAAATATTACCTTTAATGCCAACAATTGTAGTCTATTTGACAACATATATGGATATATATGACAACATACAAATATTTTTATTAATAATATTTAAAAGATAAGTCCTCTGTGGGTTTTAAATAAAATACATGAATAAGCTCTCTCTAAAAACAATCATCAGAAACTGGAGCCCATTATACAGAGTGAAGTAAGCCAGAAAGATTAAGACCAATACAGCATACTAACACATATATATGGAATTTAGAAAGATAGTAATGATAACCCTATATGCAAAACAGAAAAAGAGACACAGGTGTATAGAACAGACTTTTGGACTCTGTGGGAGAAGGCGGGGTGGGATGTTTCAAGAGAACAGCATCGAAACATGTATATTATCTAGGGTGAAACAGATCACCAGCCCAGGTTGGATGCATGAGACAAGTGCTCGGACCTGGTGCACTGGGAAGACCCAGAGGGATCGGGTGGAGAGGGAGGTGGGAAGGGGGATCGGGATGGGGAACACATGTATATCCATGGCTGATTCATGTCAATGTATGGCAAAAACCACTACAATATTGTAAAGTAATTAGCCTCCAACTAATAAAAAATAAAAATTAAAACAAACAAACAAAAAACCAATCATCAAAATATTTTAAAGTGGCCATATCTTTCTGATTCATCTTGTTATGATATAAATATTTTATAAGATTCAAACACCAAGTGGCCCATTATTACAAGTATTTCTATTATTATTTGACAGTTTTTTAGCAAATTAAAGAAAGAATTTAGTGAATATTTTTTAAAATAGACTGAAAAAATGTTCTTGTAACATTTTTAAACATTACTATGGAAATAAATATTGACTTTTTTCCAGTTTCATGTACAAAACAATAACACTACATGAAGACCAGAAAACAAACAGGATAAGAAAAAAGAAAACTCTGCCTTCATACAGCATTCAAACTGAGAATACAAAAAGGAAATGATGACCTTAAACAATGAAAATAAATTGGATTTCTGAAAGCCTTTAGTTTTAATAATTTACAATGTTATTAGCACTAGGGAAAATTAAAATGTACAAACTTTATTTTGTCAGTGCAACATTATTTTAATTGGTTTTCTTTATTTTGAGATAATGGACACTGAAGTCACATTTTCAGGATTTTGTGAGGACTGGAAGCTTGACCTGAAGCAGAATGCTTCAGAATTCACAGTAACTCAGTGAGTTACTTGCATCGTCTCAAGTTATTTGATGCCTCTAAGAATCAGTTTTAATTTAACAGCAAGGTCAATACTATACAAACTACTTATTATACATTCTGATCCCAAAATGCATTTATTATGTTTTTTCTATTGCTCCTAAACTTTATGAATGAGATTAATATTCTAACAGAAATGTATTTCTGTCTTTATAATTCTGGATGATAATAACCAAACAATGTCTTTTTTCCAAGGAAAGTGGCTATGTGGGTGCATGCTCAGTGGATACAGTAGCTTCACTGTATCCGACCAACCCTTTGCAACCCCAGAACTTAGAGTCCACCAGGGTCCTCTGTCCATGGAATTTTCCAGACGAGAATGTTGGGGTGGGTTGCCACTTCATACTCCAGGGGATCTCCTCAACTCAGGGGTCAGACTCGCGTCTCCTGCACTGTAAGCAGATTCTTTGCAACTGTGCCATCTGGGGAGCCCAAGGAAACTGACTACATATTAAAACAGAAATTATAAAGTTTTATTTAAAAATATTTGTACATTATATATACACAATATGTCAAGGTTGTGTATATATAGTAATACTGTATATATTTAATATATATACAATTGCGTGTGTGTATATGTATGAATATTATTCATTCATGAGAAAGAAGAAATCTGCCATTTCCAATAACATGAATGGACTTTGAGGGCATTATGCCAAGTGAAATAAGTCAAACAGAGAAAGACAAATACTATATGACATTACGTATATGTGAAATCCTTAAAAAGTCAAACTTGTAAAAGTAAAGTAGAATGGTGGTTACCAGTGCCTGGGGACTAGGAGAATTAGATGTTGGTCAGGAGGAACAAATTTCCAATTAAAAGAAGTAAATTCTGGGTATTTAATGCACATGCTTTATGACAATAATTAACAGTATTGTATTACATATTTGAAAACAGTTGAAAGACTAGAGCTTAAATGCTTTCATAACAAAAAAGAAATGGTAATTATGTGGTATAATGGAAGTATTAGTACTATAGTGGTAATCATATTGTGATATGTAAATGCATCAAGTCAACAATATAACTTAAACTTATGCAATGTTATATTTCAACTGTATCTCAATAAACCTGGAAATAATAAAGTAAAATAGTTAGCTAGAGGGAGAACAAAGGTTCAGGATGAGTGATAAAAATAAAAGTTAGTCTTCTTTCAAAAATATATAAGCAGATAAATAAAATTAAAAATAAATTTAAAATTTAGAGGATAAAAGAAGGACTGAGACAGGCTTATTGAAATCATGCAGTTTGAAAGTAGGGAGATTTCATGTAGACCAATGCTCTGCTAAAATAGGAGATCATTCTGAAATATTCTCAAAAATGTTTCCCCAGCCTCAATGAGGAGATAGAAAATTGTGGACTTAAAGATGGCATATGATGTCTCTCAAGTTACAGGTCCAACTCACAGATTACTCCCTTTTCAGACTTCTCAATCCCATGCTAATGGCCTTACAAAAAGACCTATCCAAAATGAGAACAAGGCCTATTAATGCAATTGCGACAGTGCCGAGGCAAAGCATAATGGAACCAGAAGAAGAAAAATAAGGAAGAATACAGATTATGTTACTTACTTAAAATTTTTATATTTTCTTCATCATTAGTGTTTTATATTATTTTTTTAATATTGCATCGATTATAAACCTTGGTTATTGATTGTTTGGCATCCCCTTAAATTTTGTATGTAAAGTGAGGACCTTACTCACCTCACCTAGTTCCAGCTCTCAGTTATAATTTCTGCTTTGTTTCTGGTTAGTATTATTTCACAGATGAATCCCTAACATGCTTTAGTTTGTTTCTTTTCACAAAGAGAATAACCATGCCTATAGAAGCAGAATTAGTTCCAAAAGATGTATATAACTGAAAGAAGTTCCTATCATATGCATACAAGGCAAGGATTATATTGCCAGGTTTTATGCTTCAGCACAAAAACTGTACAACCTGCAGTACTTTGTTCCCATCTCAAGTTGGACAGAATTCCACCAATCATCAATACCTGGTAAAACAATTCTTGCCTTGTATGAGCACAAACAAAACCTTGTGCACATGAGGACCCAGAAGAAAGGAGCAGTGACCCCATAAGAGACTGAGCCAGACTTGCCTGAGTGTTCAGGAGTCTCGGGTGGAGGTATGTGTCAACAGCAACCTGCTGGGTGGTAAGTATACAGACTGCAGCATCCTGAGAGACACATCATGGTGGCAAATGGGCTTTGGCCTCAGGCCAAACTACAGGGAGGGAACACAGCCCCATCTATCATCAGAAAATTGGTTTAAAGATTTACTGAGCATGGTCTTACCCACCAGAGCAAGACCTAGTCTCCCCACAGCCAGTCCCTCCCATCAGGAAGCTTCCACAAGCCTCTTATCCTCATCCATCAGAGGACAGACAGAATGAAAACCACAA
Organism: Odocoileus virginianus; assembly: GCF_023699985.2. NCBI lineage: Eukaryota > Metazoa > Chordata > Mammalia > Artiodactyla > Cervidae > Odocoileus > Odocoileus virginianus. Next base: position 1,527,580 of record NW_027224334.1, read on the forward strand.
TCACAGAAAACTAACCAAACTGATCACATGGATCACAGCCTTGTCTAACAATGAAACTAAGGTCCATGCCATGCCACCCAAAACAGATGGGTGATGGTGGACAGTTCTAACAAAGTGTGGCCCACTGGAGATAGAAATGGCAAACTACTTCAGTATTCTTGCCTTCCAAACCCCATGAAGACTTTGAAAAACACAAATATATGACACTGAAAGATGAACTCCCTTGGTCGGTAGATGTTCAGTATGCTACTGGAGATGAGCAGAGAAATAGCTCCAAACGGAATGAAAAAACAGAGCAAATGCATAAATAACACCCAGCTGTGGATGTGTCTGGTGGTGAAAGTAAAGTCTGATGCTGTAAAGAACAATATTGCATAGGAACCTGGAATATTAGGTCCATGAATCAAGGTAAATTGGAAGTGGTCAAGCAGGAGATGGCAAGAGTGAACATCAACATTTTAGGAACCAGTGAATTTAATGGACAGGAATGGTCAACTTTAATTCAGATGATCATTATATCTACCACAGTGAGCAAGAATCTCTTAGAAGAAATGGAGTAGCCCTCATAGTCAACAAAAGAGTCCAAAATGCACTACTTGGGTGCAGTCTCAAAAACAACAGAATGATCTCAGTTTATTTCCAAGGCAAGCCACTGAATTTGACAGTAATCCAAATCTATGCCCCAACCACTAATGCTGAAGAAGCTGAGGTTGAATGGTTCTATGAAGACCTACAAGATCTTCCAGAACTAACACTAAAAAAGATGTCCTTTTCATCATAAAGGACTGGAATGCAAAAGTAGGAAATCAAGAGATGCCTGGAGGAAAGGCAAGTTTGGCCTTGGAGTACAAAATGAAGAAGGACAAAGGCTAACAGAGTTTTTCCAAGAGAACACACTGGTCATAGCAAACACCACCGCCAACCAACAATAAGAGACAACTCTACACATGTGCATTACCAGTACAACACCGAAATCAGATTGATTATATACTTTGCAGTCAAAGATGGAGAAGCTCTATACAGTCATCAAAAACATGACCAGGAGCTGGATATGGCTCAGATCATGAACTCCTTATTGCAAAATTCAGATTTAAATTGAAGAAAGTAGGGAAAACCACTAGGCCATTCAGGTATGACCTAAATCAAATCCCTTATGATTATACAGTGGAAGTGACAAATAGATTCAAGAGATTAGATCTGATAGAGTGCCTGAAGAACTATAAAGACGTTTATAACATTGTACAGGAAGCAGTGATCAAAACTATTCCAAAGGAAAAAAAAATGCAAAAAGGCAAAATGGTTGTCTGAGGAGGCCTTACAAGTAGCTGAGAAAAGAAGAGAAGTGAAAGACAAAGGAAAAAAGGAAAGATACACCCATCTGAATGCAGAGTTCCAAAGAATAGCAAGGAGAAATAAGAAAGCCTTCTTCAGTGATCAATGCAAAGAAATAGAGGAAAACAATAGAATGGGGAGGACTACAGTTCTCTTCAAGAAAATTAGAGATAACAAGGGAACATTTCATGCAAAGGACAGAAATGGTACAGACCTAACAGAAGCAGAAGATATTAAGAAGAGGTGGTAAGAACACAAAGAAGAATTATACAAAAAAATCTTAATGACCTGGATAACAATGATGCCATGACCACTCACCTAGAGCCAGACATCCTGGAATGCAAAGTCAAGTGGGCCTTAGGAAGCATCACTACAAACAAAGCTAGTGGAGGTGATGGAATTCCAGCTGAGCTATTTCAAATCCTAAAAGATGATGCTGTGAAAGTGCTGCACTCAGTATGCAGCAAAACTGGAAAACTCAGCAGTGGCCACAGGACTGGAAAAGGTCAGTTTTCATTCCAATCCCAAAGAAGGGCAATGCCAAAGAATGTTCAAACTACTGTACAATTGTGCTCATTTCACATGCTAGCAAGGTAATGCTCAAAATCCTTCAAGCTAGGCTTCAACAGTATGTGAACCAAGAACTTCCAGATGTACAAGCTGGATTTAGAAAAGGCAGAGGAACCAGAGGTCAAATTGACATTTGTTACATCATAGAAAAAGCAAGAGAGTTCCAGAACATTTACTTCTGCTTCACTGACTATGCTAAAGACTTTGACTGTGTGGATAACAACAAACTGTGGAAAATTCTTAAAGAGATGGGAATATCAGACCACCTTATCTGCCTCCTGAGAAACCTGTATGCAAGTCAAGAAACAACAGTTAGAACCAGACATGGAACAAAGGACTGGTTCAAAATTGGGAAAGGAGTACGTCAAGGCTGTATATTGTCACCCTGCTTATTTAACTTATATGCAGAGTACCTCATGAGAAATGCTGGGCTGGACGAAGCACAAGCTGGAATAAAGATTTCTGGGAGAAATATCAACAACCTCAGACATACACATGATACCACCCCAATAGTAGAAAATGAGGAGGAACTAAAGAGCATCTTGAGGAGAGGAGAGTGGAAAAGCTGGCTTAAAACTCAACACTCAAAAAACTAAGATCATGGCATCTGGTCCCATCACTTCATGGCAAATAGATGGGAAACAATGGAAACAGTGACAGATTTTATCTTCTTGGGCTCCAAAATCACCATGGACAGTGACTGTACCCATTAAATTAAAAGACACTTGTTCCTTGGAGAAAAGCCATGACAAACCTAGACAATGCATTAAAAAGCACAGATACCATTTTGGTGATAAAGGTCCATCTAATCATACCTATGGTTTTTCCATTAATTATGTATGGATGTGAGAGTTGGACCATAAAGAAAGCTGAACGCTGAAGAATTGATGCTTTTAAACTGTGCATCTTGGAGTCTTAGAGAAGACTCTTGAGAGTCCCTTGGACAGCACAGAGATAAAACCAGTTGATCTTAAAGGAAATCAACCTGACTATTCATTGGAAGGACTGATGCTGAAGCGCCAATACTTTGGCCAGCTAATGTGAAGTGCAAACTCATTAGAAAAGACCCTTATCCTGGGAAAGATTGAAGGTGGGAGGGGGAGGTGATGACAGAGTACAATATGGTTGGATGGCATCACCAACTCAATGAACATGAGTTTGAGCAAGCTCCAGGAGATGGTGAAGGACAGAGAAGTCTGGTGTGCTGCAGTCCATGGGGTTGTGAAGAGTCAGACACGACTGAGTGACTGAACAACAACAACAAATCCTCGATTAACACAAGCCTCAACTTCACCTTCTTTGGGGAAATGAATCAGGAAGAAGCCAACATTTCTTAATATGAACCTATGTTATATCTCAGAATTAGTTTTGTTACTATGATTATGCAGTGTGACCCAAGGCAACAGATGTGAACTTTCTAGGGCAAAGGGCTATGGTAATGGCCACTGCCTATGTTTGTTGGGATACTGTAACAATTTTTTGATGCAAATTTACTTGATATTTCCTCCAGAAGTGATTTCCTCTCCAGCTTAGAGTCAACTATTACTGATCCCTCGACCCAGTCTTCTTTACATTACCTATTTTCAAATCAGGTTCCTTCTTGGGTTGAAAATTTTTTAGTGTAAGGAGTCAGAGAGTACATATTCTAGGCTTTGAAGTTCATATAGGTTCAATCACAACTACTCGGCCCTGACGTGCAAGCCAAAGAGCAGACTAGCCAAGGCGAAAGAAGGATATACCTTGTTTTGATAACTTTATCTACAGAAATAAGCAGCAGACCACATTTGGCTCATGAATTACTGTTTGCCAATTACTGATGCTCAATCTTGAGCTTACTAAGTAGCTTCTGGAACTCCAAAGAATCATGGTTTCATTCCATTGGAGTTATCTTAATCCTCATCTCAATATATGACCAGGCTTCTCCATCCGTGGGATTTTCCAGGCAAGAATACTGGAGTGGGTTGCCATTTCCTTCTCCAGGAGATCTTCCTGACCCAGGGATTGAACCCGGGTCTCCCGCATTGTAGGCAGACGCTTTACCATCTGAGCCACCAGGGAAGTCTATGAGGTGCATTAACTGACCTCAAATTGATGTGTTTAGCTTTTTTAACATGTGTGCCTGCTACAGATTCTAAGTTCCCGGGGAGTGGAGAAAAAAGGTAAACTAGGACATAAATCATGACCTAAAGCCCATTACTGTAGCTTTTCTTGTACTAAGGTTATCTCGTTTACTGTATTACACTACGTCTTAAGATGGATTACTCAGAAAGCAAACTGCATCTGTGGGATTTTCATGCATGAGGCTTGTTAAGAAATACCTTCAGGACATTGCTTGAGGGATAATGGAGGCAGGATTGGGTGATGGAGAGGTTGGTGGTGCTTTAGTCGCTCAGTTGTGTCTGACTCCTGTGACCCTACAGACTGTAGCCTGCCAGGCTCTTCGGTCCATGAGATTCTCCAGGCAAGAGTACTGGAGTGGGTTGATATTTCCCTCTCCAGGGGATCTTCCTGTCCCAGGAATCAAACCCGTCTGCATTGCAGACAGATTCTTCACCAACTAAGCTATAAGGTAAGCCAATGAAGAGATTTAACAGAAGTTAGAAACAGAGGTCTTAGCCGACATGCGAGGAGCCCCAGATCTGGGGTAGACCTGAAAACTTATCTTGATTTTATAAGGAAGCTGGGGCTTTGTACCCTCATACTGTCCAGTCATGGGTGTAGGATGACCCCATGAAAGAGAAGTGGAAAAGGCAGCTTCCTTTGACAAATGTAATTTCTACAGAGGAATCCTGATAATTCAACAATCAAAACCTCTGGAAGCTGAAGCTGGTAAAATGTGTGTTTATTTCTAAAGAGGGCATCTGGCCAGCACCTCACAACATCCACTGCAGCTGCTTGCATCAACTTGCTCCATAAGGTAAATTCACCTCATCTGGAACACAGATGATCCAGTATGTTGATTGATCTCTTTTCATAGGGAAGCTTACAAATGTGTCATCAATAAGAATCATTGCTGGAGCTGGTCTCAAGCTCAGAATAATACTCATCATCTCTTTCCTTTTCCACCCAGTAATCTAGATTACACTCATTCCCAGCTGGAACCTCCACTGCTCCAGGCACTGTGATGTACTGGTGTAGACTATGATGCAAAATGAGATAGAACTTCATCCCTGGTCATCTTACCCTTCTCATACTATGGTTGCTGCACTTGTCCATTGATTCCCAATATTGGACAAAGAACTGAAAGAAAAGCTCCAATAGATCTTCTGAATCCCAAGTATACTATATATTTCTCCCTGCCCAAATTATATAATAAAATCCCTACCATATCCTGTTGATCACAGTCAATTACCCTTCATATGATAGCCCTTTCCTTGTCTGATTATCTCTTGTTGCAAAAAATACAAAGGAAGACAATATAACAGGCATAGCTTTAAGTTTAATGGAAGACTCATTGAGTCACAAATCAGAAATATTTCCCCTCTGGAACAAGAGCCTATAGATTCAGGGAGACAGAATTGTGGAGAAGGCAAGCACAAATTATCCAAGTGAGTACTTGTTAAAAGTAAAAGGTAAAGTTCTAAGAAGCAAAATCACTCCAGCTTCCATTTTGTTTTGGAGACCTATTTATTCTGGCATTAGCCTCTCTGTCCTGGAAAACTAGGGTAGCTGTTCACTCTCAGATGAAGGGTACCAACTTCTGAAGGCCACCAGGGATACCAGATGTCAAAGTTGGAGGCTGTGAAAGCCAATTGTGGGTTTTAGCTGATATTTGTAAATTCAGCTTTGTTCATTAGTTCTGAATTGTTTGGTTTTCTCTCCTACTTTATATCCATTTTCCCTTCCCACTTACATGTCTTCTGGATTGCAGACTCTGAAATGAAAAGCAACAGCTTTACAGAGACTACTATGAAAGCAACAGTTTTACAGACTACTTAACTGGTTCCCACAGTGGGTAAGTTCAAACACTTATAACAAAGCAGTTCTGCTTCTCTGATTGAAACTTTACTGATATACTTGGTGTCCCCACAGTCTAGAAGCCTCCAACTACAAACACATATCTCTTCAAGTATTATTGTGCAGTAATGGAGAGCACTGCTTTTGAAGACAGGAACACCAGTACATGAATTTGTTCTGTTCAATCCACTAGGTGTGAAATCATGAACAAGTTACATAAATTCCACATTAATGCTCCCCCATCAATAAAACGTGGGAAAACACAAAGATCACTGTGAAGATTAAACATGATTTTAAATTAATATTAATTTGTGAATTAAAATTAGCATGTAACAAATTTTTATTATGATTATTAAATTTTGTCAACTTTCTCAAAATTCTCTGGGTATTTAAAGGTTTTGTCCTCTTGTCAAAAGCAAACAAAGGAGCATTGTTTGGGACTTTTCATGTATAAAACATTATACTTTTTGATACAAAAACAAACAAACATAAAAATAACAAAAAATAAGGAAAAAAACTTCTACCCTATATCTAGCAAGAATGGAACACATTATTCCACAATTGGCAAAAAAATACATTAATACCCTTTTTGGTAAATAGTTACTTCTTTAAATTATAGGAAGGGGGGTGATGCCAACTGGGGAGGAAAAACATTGTGTCATCTTTTTGGAATCCCTTTAATGCATTTAGATCAGGTTCTTATTTCAAGTCATCTATAAGAACCCAGAGTTTCTGTTGCCCCAGCCTTGAGAAAACAGCTCTACTTAGAACTCTGTGCAGGAGCAGGACATGGCAGTCCCCTCCAGTATTCTTGCCTGGAGAATCCCACGGACAGAGGAGCCTGGTGGGCTATAGTCCATGGGGTTGCAAAGAGTCAGACACAACTGAGTGACTTTCACTCACTTTTAGAACAGTGCAGTGTGAGCCTTCACTTGTTTTCCTTCCTCATACTCTTCACACAAAGACTCCGTAAGGGCTCCCACCTGTCTGTCTACTTAAATTGCTTCCCTTCAGCAGAATTGACAATTGCTGATTCCCTAATGCCCTCAATAAGTCATGATCGGGTAATTTTTCTTTTACATTTCTCAGAATAGCAAATGAAAGCCTCTCTCCTAGCTGTCTCTTATGGTCTATTTACTGACTCCCATAGATTACTCTGGCTTGTCTTATTGACCTATTGCGGAGGCACAGATGACTCCTCACTTGTGGTTCCTTCTGCCTGAAGAAGGTAAAATTCCCCTGAACATGACAGAGTTCTTTAACCTGGTACTGAAGGAAAAATGTCTACAGATAAGAAAGGAAGCTCCATGCCCATATACATGTGCAATTAATCTAAACTCTGAAAGTGCAATTAATCTCAACTCTGAAAGTCCCACATGAACCTCTTAGGTTCATTCCTACAGCTTTTAAAGGCGTTGGTAGAATAGGAACATTATAAGTTTACTCTTGAGAATAGTAGATACATGGTCCCAGAATCAAGAGCTTCTGGATTCCTAAGCAATTTCTCCACTGAGATATTAAAACCCTGCAACATTTTACACAGGTTATTTCTGTAACATGCTTCATGGGAAATGATACCTGAAATAAGAATTAGCAAAACTGTGGTTAAGTATATGACTCTGGAATTAAAAGATCTGATACCTTGACTTCTGGTTTCATCTTAAAGATTGTGCAGTCTAATCTATTTGAGCCTGAAATTCTACATTAGCAAAATGGGGATGATAATACTGATATCACAGGAGGTGAGAGGATTCTTACTTGAGATAGTGCTTGAAAATTGTTTAGCACATTACCTGGCCATTTGAAAGTGCCAATAATATTATAAAATAGCTCACATTTAAGTGCTAAGTAGGGGCTTCCCTGGTAGCTCAGACAGTAAAGAATCTACCTACAATGCAGGAGACCCAGATTTGATCCCTGGGTCAGGAAGATCCCGTGGGGTAGTGAATGGCTATTCACTCTAGTATTCTTGTCTGGAGAACTCCAAGGACGGAAGAGCCTGGTGGACTACAGTCCATGGAGTCACACAAGGTACAAAGGGATTAAAGTATAATAACATGCCCAACAAAAGATGTGTGATTAAGATTTAATCAAAGCCACCAGGCATCAGAGTCCAAACTTTCACTTTCAACTATTGCTAGAGTGTCTCAGTGATGGAGCATAGAAAGGTGAAAAGATGAGAGGGATATTCTTAAATATTGGCCTTTGAGAAAGGAAGTACGGGGTATAGCGTGGAATTATCAGCAGATTGAATGTTCAGAGACCTTGATGAGTGGAGCTACTCTCATTGTCACACTAGACTTCCTAACCAAAGGACAAGTTTCTACTCACCCCCCCTAAAAGTCCACTTGGGAAAAATCACTTTTGAGTATGGACAGAAAGTGATAGTTTCATCTGCATCTCTGAAGAACACAGCTAAGCTGGGCTACAGACACACAGCCAGAGAAGAAGAAAGCATCTTAGCACTTCTTTTATTCAGTACTGTGACATACCAAATTTTCCCTCCAACTGAAAATTCATGTTAGGTTCCCAAGAATTACTTTTTTCACATTTAGAATGATCTTATCATCACCATTGAGGGAAGGAAATGGCAACCCACTCCAGTATTCTTGCCTAGAGAATCCTGTGGACAGAGGAGCCTGGTGGGCTGCTGTCCATAGGGTCGCACAGAGTCGGACACAACTGAAGCGACTTAGCATGCATGCATGCATTGGAGAAGGAAATGGCAACCCACTCCAGTGTTCTTGCCTGGAGAATCCCAGGGACGGGGGAGCCTGGTGGGCTACCGTCTATGGGGTTGCACAGAGTCGGACACGACTGAAGCGACTTAGCAGCAGTAGCAATATCACCATTAATCAGTGACAGATCAATCAAAAACAGGACAGTATAAGATCAAAGAAGTTGCTTTCAGCTGTAGGAACAACTTCATGCCACTAAAGAACTCCATGCTTTTCTGTATCTATTATTTGCAAAACCAGTGAATTAAAAGCAGCATGCTGATTTGGGACTCCTACTTTCAGTTAAAAGGACTTGGCTCCCAGGTTAATAATGAGAACAAGTCAGATAAACTTCACTATTATACATTTATCTTTTTAAACCCACCAGAAAGCCAAGGCCGCAAAGAACAAGAATGAATTAAATTCCAGAAAGTAATAAACTGTTCTAAGAGAGAAGGCATCTGCCGTTGCTTTCATCAAAACTACCTGAACTGCAGTAAGAAGAAATGAACTAAAATTTAAGAAATTTTAATAGCCACATGGAGGCTGTAGTGATGAGGTGAAATCCTAAAGAGCCCCAGTCACTTGGTATGTACACTCAACTACTCACTCTTCTCTCTGAGTCTTCAGTAAGCATATGAGTAATGGTAATGAAACAAAATCTGGGAAAGCTGAAAGAGTGTCCCATTCCCTGAGAAATGAGCATTTCCCACAAGTAAGACTAGGGCTTCCTGGGGATGGTAATAGGGCTGGATGTGGAGAAAAATTTTATGAACATGGTTGGATGGTATCACGGACTCAATGGACATGAATTTGAAGCGACTCTGGGAGTTGGTGATGGACAGGGAAGTCTGACGTGCTACAGTCCATGGGGTTGCAAAGAGTCAGACACGACTAAGCAACTGAACTGAACTGATTATCATCCGCACTTGTGCACTCCAGGCTTTTAGAGAATGCACTCTAGAGACTGTCAGAAAGCTGGGGAAATGTCAGTAGAATGGAAAAACATCTCTTATTGTTTAGAAAGCCAGAGATGAGATTAGAAAACAAGAACTCCTCAGTGATCAAAATTTGACTGCCAGAATTTAAAGCAGAGGGAGAGAGGAGAGATCCTACAATTCAGGAAGCTGTCACCTAAGTTGTAAAGCATAAAGGGATTGCTAAAAACTTGGCATGCTGAGATCCCAATCCCTGATAAAGAAAAAGTCTTGACTCTAAAAATGTAAAACTGGGTCTTCCCTGGCATCCAGTGGTTAAGACTTCACACTTCCAATGCAGGGGGCACAGGTTCAATCCCTGGTCGGAGAACTAAGATCCCATGTGCCATGGGGTGTGGCCAAAAAGTAAAATAATAATAATAAATAAAAATTTTAAACAAGGTATAAACTAAAACTAAATAGAGCTGTATTAGTTTAGCTCCCTACGCTAACAGCCTGACCAAAGAAGGAGCATAGCTTTTACTAGGTGTAATGTTTATTTCAGTCTCTATTTTACATACAATGTCCAGAATATAATGAAAAAGTACATGACTTATAAATAACTATAAAAATGTGATTTACAGTAAAAAGAGGAAACATTCAGCCAAAAGAGACACTGAGATAGCCCCAGGTGCAACAATTATCAGATATTTCATTTAGTGTTTGGTATTTTTGTTCCTCCTCTGACTTATTTATGGATTATCAAATACATTAAGTGAAAACAGAATAAAACTCAGAAAATGATCAAATATCTATAAACAAATCTAATCAAAGACATGAAAGATCTGTTAAAAAGTCTAAATATTGAAAATAATTAACAAAAATATAAATAGATACTACATGCTAATAGATTGTAAGACTCAATAATATTAACATTTTTTCAAAATTGATTTTCAGATTCAATGCAAGTCAACAGAATTCCAGAGACTAGTTGAAATAGACAAATTCATTCTAAAATTTGTTTGGAAATTCAAAGCATCTAGAATTGTAAAAACAATCTTGATAAATTGAAACTTGGAGGACTTTCTATATCTGATTACAAGGCTTACTGTAAAGCTATTATATTTAAGACTGTGTGGTAATAGCATACGAAAGAATAAATATCAGTGGAATACAACAGAGTTTAGATTAACTGCACATCTATATAGGCAATTTATTTTTGACTGATTTACCAAATCTTTTTAATGGAGAAAGAAAAGCTTTTTTAAAGAAATGGTGCTGAAACAATTGAATGTACTGCTGAAGGGAAACAAAAAATGAAGACCAACTTCTACTTTCCTTCATGCCCATAAACTCATTAGAGATAAATCACAGACCTAAATGTAGAAGCTAGATTCCTAAACAAGAAAACACAGGAGAATGCTTCATGACTAAGAATAGGGTATATTAGGGTTTTTCAGGGAAACAGAACAAATTATATGTATAGAGATGTACATATGTGCCAAAAGATTTTTTACAAGGAATTGGCTCACAAAGTTATTATGGAGGCTAGCAAACCCCAAGATCCCTAGATCTGCAGGGTGAGTTGGCAAGCTATAGATCCAGAAGAGTCAGTTCTAGTCCTGAGGCCAGCAGGCTTAAGATTCCGGGAAGAGTCCTTGATTCATTTTGAATCTAAAAGCAGGGAGAAAGCCAATGTCCCAATTTGAAGGCAAACAGGCAGAAAGAACTTTTACTGAGGAGAAAGTCAGACTTTTGGTTCTATTCAGGTTTTCTGATTGGGTGAGGCCAACCCACATTAGGGAGGGCAATTTCTATAATCAGTATACTGATTTAAATGTTAATTTCATCCAAAATACCCTCACAGAAACACTTGGAATCATGCTAGGAAAAAAAGAATCATGTCTTATAATCTCTAAATTCCTTTTACAAATCTAAAAGCAAGTAGTATCTTGCTTTCACTAAGTATACCATAGAAGTATTTAAAAGCATCATATTATATTCCCTGGCAGTTCAGCTGGTAAAGAATCCACCTGCAATGCAGGAGACCCTGGTTGGATGATTCCTGGGTTGTTGGGAAGATCACCTGGAGAAGGGACAGGCTATCGACTCCAGTGTTCTTGGGCTTCTCTGGTGGTTCAGCTGGTAAAGAATCCTCCACAATGCAGGAGACCTGAGTTCAATTCCTGGGTTGGGAAGATCCCCTGGAGAAGGGAACAGCTACCCACTCCAGTATTCTGGCCTGGAAAATTCCATGGACTGTATAGTCCATGGGGTCACAAAGAGTCAGACACAACTGAGTGACTTTTACTTCCATGCTTTTAACATCTCTTAGTGAGCACAGTCATTGACAATAAACAACTATGTTCAAAAGAGCAACAGATAAATCCCTTCTCTTTGAACTGAATTAACTAAAGTGTGTGCAGAAAATGAGTATAAAAGCTTTTTTTTGGTTTTCTATTTGACTGTGATAATAACTTGGGATCTCTATGAGCCAAAAATATATGATTTTTAACAGAAGTTTAGGTAACATGTGGCTAAGTGCCCCTTAGAGTAGGTATTATATGGTTTAGGTTGGGATGAAGAAGCCATAGAGGTAAAAGCTGAGAGAGTACATTGTCTTTCAAACTGAAAATTCTGCAGTGGTCTGTTATATCACAGTCTGTTCCAAGCCTGCAAGAGCTTATGAGCTTTCAACATAATGGACAGTAACAGCCTTCATCTTTAGAAAAAGAGATTGTTTAAAAGAACTTGGGTTATGAGGATTTTTAAAAGACCCTATCTTTACATGAAAAATCTTTGAGAATATATAACTCTCCTTTTTGTTCTTATATTTGATTGGCTATGTTCTTTTTTAAAAAAAATATTCTTGGCATGTAGTTGACTTACAATGCTGTGTACAGCACTTTACAGCAAAGTGGATCAGTTGTACATAATCACATATCCACTCTTTTTTAGAGTCTTTTCCCATAGAGATCATTGCAGAGTATTGAGCAGAGGTCTCTGTGCTACATAGTAGATCTTACTAGTTATTATTTTATATATGGTGGTGTCTATATGTCAAATTCCAATCTCCCAATTTAGCCCCTCCCCCCTTTGCCCCACCTGGTAACCATACGATTGCTTTCTACATCTCTGACTCTATTTCTGCTTTGCAAATAAGTTCATCTGTACTATTTTTAAGATTCTACATATAAGTGATATCATGTGATACTTGCCTTTATCTAACTGACTTCACTCAGTATGACAACTTCTAGATCTATCTGTGTTGTTGCAAAGGCATTATGTCATTCTTTTTTCATTATTTAGCTATTCTATTGTTTAAATGGAATATATACATTTTCTTTATACATTCTTCTGTTCTTAGACATTTAGGTTACTTACATGACCTGGCTATTGTAAATAGTGCTGCAGTGAATACTGGGGTACATATATCTTTTCAAATTATGGAGTTCTCTGGCTATATGCCCAGGATTGGGATTGCTGAATCATATGGTAGCTCTGTAAGGAACCTTCATACTGCTCTCTTCATAGTAGCTGTATCAATTTACATTTCTGCCAACAGTGTAGAAAGGTTCTCTTTTCTCAACACCCTCTGCAGCATTTATTACTTGTAGACTTTCTGATGATGCCCATTCTGACTGGTATTATGTTGATGTCTTTAAACCTGCATTATTAAATATTATATCACTTAGTTGATAAGAAAATAAACAGCAAAGGACATACTCCAATCTCATAAAATCATGATTTAAGATATGCAAAATAGTGTTCTAAATTTGTAGTATGTGAAAATTTCATTTCCTGTTTTAAAGATATATAAAATTTGGGAAGTTAGTGTCATCAATGTGCACTAAAATTGAAGCTGCATGATCTTTTCCTGTTTTTAGTTTCAAGGTTTATAAAATAATATTAAAAGCCTAAAATCATAACCTCTATGACTATTAATTATGAACTCTTTATTGAGCATATATTGAATTTTCTTAGTGTGCTTTATGAACTTTAAAATTCTAACTATATTTAATGGATCGTCTGGTCCTAGAATGAAAAAAATTCAAGGGCTGTGACAGGGCACATAAACAAAATTACTATATCCTTTTAGTTTGATTATTTTTTAAATCTGAAATCATTATTGTTATTAGTTCAACTCTAAAAGATGGACTAGATAGTTTTTAAGAGCCTTTCTAACTCAAAAATGTAATTCAACAGTTCAATCATGTTAAATTGTTTTATTTTATAGGAAACCAGGAATAGAAATCTCAAAATATAGTCCTTCATCTTACTGATATTTTTTTCTACACAACAAAATAAAAGAAAGAGGCAATTATCTAGAGACCAGTCCCCAACCTAGGAATTGGTTGTGTTCCAAAAGGTCATTCAGTGGTCAGTTGAATGTATTAGACTCGGGGAAGTCCAGCAGCAAAATGTCAGGACCTAGTCAGTGACTCTCAATTAAAAGGGGGAAACTTCAGTTCTCAGAGGAAAAAGTCAAGTTCCCAAGAGAAAGTTGAATAATGTTAATAATGTTGTCAGGCAAGACACAGTTCAAAAGTAAAACAAACAAAAACAGCCAAAAAAAAAAAAAACAAACAAAAAAACAGGAATAATATAAAAAAAAATAAAAGACCAATATCAACCACTGCTTTCCCCATGTGTTTTTGCAGGAATCACAATGGTCTGGCTCAGTCTCTTCCAGCAATATGGCCACCTGTGAGCATGGCAAGAATGCAGGAGCAGCCCTGTCCTCAGCAACAGTGATAGCCAAGATGTAACCAACCCTCAGAACATCCTGAAATAAAATATCCACCAACAGGATTTTACCTCTCACTCTCTTATAACTGGCTAAATCAGATCTGGGGCTTCTGTCCTGAACTGTCTTTAGCACTCAATGTCCCAGCCAGGATTATGTTTTGTGCTTTAATATATCCTAAAAGGTCTTGCATTATGCTAGGCACATGAAGCAACACTGTAAATACTTGTGGGTCTATTTATTAACTAAACAATCTGGCTAATTACATGTAACAATGATGATGATTATTGATAATTCTAGATTAAATACACCAAGTAGATCATCATATATGTGCAGTGAAAGGACTTTGGAAGGATTCAAAAATTTCAAATATTTAATAATAGTTTTGGTAGAATTACATATAAAAAAGATTATGGTACATCAAACACACTAGAAAAGAAGTATGCTTCCCAAATTCAAAATGATATTGTAACCAGCAAAATCCATTAACAAGTCCCAGAAGATAAAAATAGAATCTGAGCTATAGAATATAGTATAACCTTTTTTTCTCTTTCCTTTGTGCTTTGTCTAGTTTTACTTATTCTTTGGGCACCACATGTGGAGGCTTCTGGCACCTGGCACTTCAGACCTAAGTTCCTAGTGTGGAAGAGCTGGGCTGACACCTCAGCTGGCAGGCTGTGTACAGAGGCAATTCACAGAATATTGCAATTCAAGATGGCAGCAGCGGGCCCTGTGCAGAGACACTGCACCCAGCACTGTGATCTGGAGCCATAAGCACAAAGCTGAGCCTGCCCAATGAGAACCCCGCCCCCTCCAGCTAGTGACAAAATCCCTTTAAAGCAGCCCTGCCCAGGGCCTATCTGGGAGAGTGTGTGCTCTAAGCCACAAGCTCATACCTCTCCCTTCGTGGATCAAAGAATAAAGCTTTCCTTTGCTTCTGAACCAACCTGAACTTAGTCTCCTATTGGGTCAAACAACACTAGATGGGAGAACCCTTGTTGGAACCCTCCTAAAACTAGCAGACAGCTTCAGTGTATCGCTGGCTGGGTTTTGCTGCATCTGGACCCCTAACTATGGTCTGGTACCTAGTTTTTTAGGCACTTAGTTGTGTCGAACTCCTTGCAACCCCATGGACTGTAGCCCATCAGGCTCCTTTGTCCATGGAATACTCTACAAGAATACTGCCCTGGATAGTCATTCCCTTCTCCAGGGGGTCTTCCTGACCCAGAGATCAAACTCATTGCAGTGTCTTCTGCATTGCAGGCGGATTCTTTGCTGTCCAGGCCACCAGAAAGCCCCTAGGCCTCTATATAAAGAGTTAACAGAATGATGATCTTCTTACATGGACTTCAGAATATAAAGGGGTATTTTGAATTGGAAAAGCAATAGCTTCAGGCCTCGCCATCCCAGATTTAGATAAACCCTTTGATCTTTACATTCAATAGAAAAAAGGGGGCTTCCTTGGTAGCTCAGTGGTAAATAATCTGTCTGCCAATACAGGACACACAGGTTCAAACCCTGATTTTGGAATATGCCTTGGGGCAACTAAGCCCTTGAACCACAACTACTTAGCCCAAGCTCAAGAGCCCTGGAGCTGTAACTACTGAAGCCAGTGTACCCTAGAGCCTGTGCCCTATAACAACAGAAGCCACCGCGTTGAAAAAGTGGCCCCTGCTCTCTGCTACTAGAGAAAAGCCCATGCATCAATGAAGACCCAGCACAGTCAGAAATAAGTAAATAAATAAATAAATAAACATTAAAAAAGAAAAAAAAAGGAATCGCTCTTGGGATATTAGCTCAAAAACTGGAACACCTTACTGGTAGTTGCCTATTTCTCTTAACAATTAAATCAAACTGCTAATAGATGGCTTTGCCTTCAGGCAGTAGCAGTCACTACAACGTTGCTAAAAGAGGCTGAAATTTTAATGCTTGGTCAGCCAATCCCTATATGGACTCCACACCAGGTTCAAGCTTTCATAGTTCTAAGGGGACAGAACGTCTATCCCCTAGAAGGTTGATTCAAGTGCATTCTATGCTTTTAAACAACACAGTGGTTACCATAAAATCCTGACACATGCTAGATTCTGCCATGATGCTACCCACAGAAATAGGGCCCCTGGAGCATGACTGTATAGAAATCACAGACTCGATCTAGGAAGTGAACAGTGACCCTGACCTAGGAAGTAAGCCTCTTCCTGAAGAAGCAAAAAGGTTCAGAGAAGTTTAATGAGAGAAGGAAAAAGGCTGGCAGGATACACATTAACCTCTCTGACCCAAATTGTAGAAGCACAAAGCCAACTTTCAGGGACTTCAGCCAAAAGGCTGAGCTGATAGCCTTCACCTGAGCCTTACAGTGAAGGACAGGGAAGATTTTAGATGTCAACAGATTCCTGGTATGCATATGCCATCCTACACACTTGGGACTTTCTAGAAAGAGGTATGCTTATTGCAGATAATGAACAAGTAAAACATGGCTTAAGCATGTTGAAGATTTAAAAGCAGTACAGTTACCAAAAAAGGTGACAAGGATTCATTTGAGGGGGATTCAGAGGTAATAAAGGGAAACAACGAGGAGGATACAACTGCCCAAAGGGTAGCCCCAAAACCAATAACTTGGCAATTACCCCTCCTACCTTAAGTGCCAGATTCATCTAATTATTCCCCAATCCACAGAAAAGAAAAATTGGACAAAGCCCTAAAATGAGGCTTCAGTGAGATCCATGAGGTCATGGGTGGCTAGTCAATGAACATGGACAATACTTCTTTTCCAAACTATAGCTTGTCAAGCCATTAGGAAGTCTCAACAAGGAATTCAAGTCCTAAACAACAGGTTAATTGAGCTCATGGCAATTTCTGGCATAAAAAGTATAATCAGTCAAACATAATCATTCAGACAGTTGAGACATGTCCCATTTGCACAATGAACAACCCGAACACCAGACCCCAAAAGGCCCCAGATAAGGCCTATTCAGACCAGAGGGCCATATCCTGGGGACGATCGGCAGACTGTTTTCACTGTCATGCCAAGAGTACAGGACAATTTCAACATGTTTTCTGGGTGGATCGAAGCATTCCTTGCTGAAACTGAACAGCTACTGAAATGGCGAAGGCATTAATGTGACCAAGTCCAAGCTCACTCTGCTTGCCTCATGGTAGGTCAATAAATCTGAGGGACGAGGGGTTGAGACAAGGAAGGGACTTTATTTGGGGAACCGGGTGACTGAGAAGATGGCAGGCTAGTCCCTCAAAATAACCATCTTGTGGGACTTGGATGCCAGTTTCTTTTATGGATCAGAGATGGGGAGGTGAGGAAACAAAGTAAAAAGACCATTTAATTCTTGCAAATATCTCCTAGAATGGCAAGCCTCAGGCAGGGGGATATGTCAGTTTCACTTCCTTACAACTCTTCAATAGGTGGGCAGGGTCAGGCTATCTCGCTGAGGCAGGCCATGCCTACAGTAACAGATTTCCTCTTCTTGGGCTCTAAAATCACTGCAGATGGTGACTGCAGCCATGAAATTAGAAGATGATTGTTTCTTGGCAGGAAAGCTATGACAAACCTAGACAGTGTATTAAAAAGCAAAGACATCACTTTGCCAACAAAGGTCTGTATAGTCAAGGCTATGGTCTTTCCAGTAGTCATGTACAGATGTGAGAGCTGGACCATGAAGATGCCAGCATGCCAAAGAATTGATGCTTTCTAATTGTGGTGCCAGAGAAGACTCTTGACAGTCCCTTGGAAAGCAAGGAGATCAACTCAGTCAATCTTAAAGAAAATCAACCCTGAGTACTAATTGGAAGATCTGATGCTGAAGCTCCAATACTTTAGTCACCTGATGTGAACAGTCAAGTCACCGAAAAAGTCCCTGATACTGGGAAAGATGGAAAGCAGAAGGAAAAGAGCGCGGCAGAGGATGAGATAGTTGATAGTTGATAGAGTTGAGATAGTTGGACTCAAAGGATATGAACTTGGACAAACTCTGGGAGACAGTGAGGAACAGGGAGGCCTGGGGTGCTGCAGTTCATGGGGTCACAAAGAATCAGACATGACTTGTCAACTGAACAGCAACAATAACAAAATCAACAAGATAAAGGGATAAAGTCACAGAAGCAGATCCAGTATGAAATCTAAATTAACCCTTCCAGGTTACATTACTAATAGAAATAATCCCCAGATTTGGGCTCGTAGGATCCCTACAAAATGATAATGGTCCACAATTTGTGTCACATGTGGCAAAGGGGATAACGAGGGCCTTAGGATTAAAATGGACTGTGTACTCAACCTGGTGACTCCAATTGTCAGGGAAAGTAGAGATTCAATCAGAACTTCAGTGGCTTCTGATTGCCTTGATCTGCTTGATGTTAGCCCCAAGGAATAAGTTAAAGTGCATTTGCACTCTGAAGAAGGAAATGGCAGCCCACTCCAGTATTCTTGCCTGGGGAATCCCGTGGACAGAGGAGCCTGGTGGGCTACAGCCCATGGGGTTAGGAGACGGACACAACTGAGGGACTGAGCACACACACACATATTCTCTTGTTAATATTTGGGTCACGCATCTTAAATTGTCTGATGTTCTTTTTCCGCAAAAGGTTAGACAAATGGTGATCACACAGGGATGTAAAGTTAGGGCTGAGGCCGGGTAACAACCAAACATATCTAAAAGCATCTGGGGAGGAGTTCTGCTTTTCTTCTTGGGGTTGTGATTGTGTCCCAAATTAGCAGGAAGAAAAACAGAAGCCGGACTATAGCTCCTTAGTGCCCCTCAAGAATGAGGAGCAGGACAAAGGGCTGAAGAGGGATCTGCCACCAGCAAAGCCCATTAAAAATTCCCAGGAAATAAAAATGGAATCTAGGTAATAAAGTCTAACCTGTGTGTTTTTTTTTTTTTCTTTGTTTGGGCTTTGTCTAGTTTCACTTGCTTATAGGGGGTCCAATGCAAACTTAAACTGAAGAAAGTAGGGAAAACCACTACCCACTCAGGTATGACTTAAATCAAATCCCTTATGATTATACAGTGGAAGTGACAAATAGATTCAAGGGATTAGATCTGATAGAGTGCTTGAAGAACTATGGATGGAGGTACATGACACTGTACTGAAGGCAGTGATCAAGACCATTGCAAAGAAAAAGAAATGCAAAAAAGCAAAATGATCATCTGAAGAGGCCTTACAAATAGCTGACAAAAGAAGAGAAGTTAAAGGCAAAGGAGAAGAGGAAAGATATACCCATTTGAATGCAGAGTTCCAAAGAATAGCAAGGAGAGATAAGGAAGCCTTCCTCAGTGATCAATGCAAAGAAATAGAGGAAAATAATAGAATGGGAAAGACTAGAGATCTCTTTAAGAAAATTAGAGATATCAAGGGAACATTCATGCAAAGATGGGCACAATAAAGGACAGAAATGGTATGGACCTAACAGAGCAGAAGATATTAAGAAGAGGTGGCAAGAATACACAGAAGAACTATACAAAAAAAGATCTTCATGACCCAGATAATCATGATGGTGTGATCACTCACCTAGAGCTAGATATCCTGGAATGCGAAGTCAAGCAGGTCTTAGGAAGCATCACTAAGAACAAAGCTAGTGAAGGTGATAGAATTCCAGTTAAGTTATTACAAATCCTAAAAGATGATGCTGTGAGTATGCTGCACTCGATAGGCTGGGAAATTTGGAAAACTCACTAGTGGCCACAGGACTGGAAAAGGTCAGTTTTCATTCTGTTAGGTAGTTAGAATAGGAAAAAGGAGTCCAAAATGGCAGTGGCTAAAAGACAAAGAAGGGAAAAGCCCGTGAAAATAGAACAAAGGAAGGTCCAAGGACCAGAGTGAGGACCTCAGGTAAAACAAACAGCCCTCCTGGCTAGCCCAATTTACATAGGGCAGGCTCAGGGGGAGGAGAAAAAACATATAAAAAGAGGAGCCAAAATTGAGCCGGGGGCTTCTCTTCTCTTCACAGCCTGCCCTCACTCCTCCAGGATGTATTTTCCTTTGCTTGCCAATAAAACTGAGCTATAACACTGGTCCATCCGTCACTTCAAATTTTTGCTGTGGCAAGACAGAACTGAGGAAATTACACACTCCCCCGACAATTCCAATCTCAAAGAAAGGCATCACCAATGCAATGGACATGAGTTTAAGTAAGCTCCGGGAGTTGGAGATGGACAGGGAAGCTTGGCGTGCTGCAGTCCACGGGATCACAAAGAGTGGGACATGACTGTGCAACTGAACTCATGCAGAAACTGCTGTAATGTGAAACTGCTGCACTGACACCTCAGCTCAGGCGGTGGCCGTGTGCACAGACATTGCCTGGGCACCTTGATCCGGAGCATGGGCAGGGCTGCCCCCAGGAGAATTCCACCCCTTCCCCACTGATGCCCATGAGATTCCTACAAAGCAGCCCATCCACCACCTATAGTGTGTGCTCTACGGCCTGACCTTGCACCTCTCCATTCTCTGATGACTCGGTAGGAAAGGATCCACCTGCCAATGCAGGAGACATGGGTTTGATCCCTGATCCAGGAAGATCCCACATGCCATGGAGCAACTAAGCCCATGCACCACAACTATTGAGCCTGTGCTCTAGAGCCTGGGAACCACAATGCCGCGTCCACATGTGCAACAAGTGACACTCGTGTGCCCTAGAGCCCGTGCTCTGTAAAAAGACAAACAACCACAACAGGAAGACCGGACAGCACAACTAGAGAAGCCCCTGCTCGCCACAACTAGAGAAAAGCCTGTGCAGCAGCAAAGACCTAGCACAGTCAAAAAGTAAATGAATAAAGTTTTTAAAAATTCCTTTGATTCAGAACCAAACTCAGTATCATTCTATTGACTCAAGTGACGCTGGGTGGAAGGACCCTTGTTGGAGCCCCACTCAGGAGGGTTGGTAATGATATCACTCTGTCGGGATCTGGTTTATACATTCTCTAGTCTCTCTCCAGGGGGCAGGGGAGTGGTACTTGGAGGTTTGGGTGCTTCCTTTGCCCTCCTGAGACCTTCCGATATGACTGCTACACCTCTCCTCTGATCACCATCTATAGTTCTTCTGGTTTTTGAAAAGATGATACATTGGGGTGGGTGTCAAGTGTCCCCTTATCGCCCTATCTTAAAACACAAAACAATCTTTTCCTCTAAATCAGGGGATGGCAAAAGAGAGCCCTACGACTCTGATACCTGTTTTAATAAATAAATTTTTGTTGGAACATAGACACAAAGTGTCATCTATGGCCACATTCATACTACAACAGCAGAGTTGGACAGTTGAGTCAGAGACCATGGGGTCCCCGAAGGTTAAAAAACTTACATCTTGCCTTTTATAGAGTTTGTCAATACTTTCCCTAAAGCGGCACAGCCACAGCCTGTCCTGTAATATTTCAGGGTGCTACTTGAAGATGTAGGGAACACAGCATGGTACAGAAAGTTGCTTAGAACTGCTACTGGATGAGACCATTCTAGCACCCTTTTTCTCAGTTTCTTCTGAGAAGCTCTGCTTAGTTCCTGTTCAATCTCTTTGGAGCTATTCATGCATGTTTAAGTAGTATGCCATGGCGTCCAGATCCAAACACTGTGATTCCTGTGTGAAAGAAAATTTTTCTCCCTCCTTTCAGTGTAAGTCCTGCATTCCCAGTCTCCCACTTTTCCTCAAGAGCTACCCCCTTACAGAATGATAAATTGGTGATGGAAATGTCTATATCTTACAGGGGAACTTGTACCTCCTGCCCAGAGGATGAAGTATTATTCTATAACATCCCCAAAATGATGCCATTCATTATACATTGTTCTCAATTATTTACTGTCTTGACTTACAGTGTCCCCCATGCAGGTAAACTTTTCCATGCAACTGACTTCAGGCTTGACCATACAACTTGCCTTGGCATGGCAGTCTCAGGTATTTAATATCCTAGAAGAAACTTAAGAGCCATCACCTAGTTCAGCATTTCAATTTTTCCTTTTGCTTTGAGAAGATCATGTTCCAAACCATGAGTGGCAATACGGTCTGCACAAAGAAACATGACACAAACAATTCACAATGCCTCAACTAACACATAACATGAGTGACAAGCTTACATTGCTATAAGCAATGTGATTTTTTTATTTTTTGTGCTGCTACATAGGATAATGTAACAGGATAATGAGAGATGGTTGTCTTAAGCAGCTTGGGTTAACATCATGAACTATCATAGACTGAGTGGTTTAAACAACAGAAATTTATTTCTTACAGTTCTGGAGGCTGGAAAGTCCACAATCAAGGTGCCAGCCAATTCAGTTCCTAGTGAGAGCTCTCTTCTTGGCTTGCAGATGCCTGCTTCTTTGTTATAGCCTCACATTGATGTTTCTCTATATTATTCTTCTTGCAAGGGCCACTTATTTCCTCGTGAGGTCTCCACACCCACAACCAAATCTAAATCTAATTGCTTGCCAAAGACCTCATCTCCAAATATCATCATATTGGGGACTAGGGATTCAACATATGAATTATGGAGAGATATAAACATTCAGTTCATAATAATAACTAATGTAGAAATTGGTAGCAGAAGTGAAGTACTGACATAATCAAAAATCTAAAACATGACACTGAAATTCAGTGTCAAGAGATAGTAAGACAACCAACCCCTGGGATAATTTAGAAGGCCTTGAAGGGATAGAATGGTGGCTTTCAGCCAATGGTTCTGTGACAGATACAATTTTGCTCTCTATGCAACAGTTTGCAATGTCTGGGGACATATTCAGCTACCAAAACTGATTGAGGAGGATGCTACTGGGATCTGGTTGATAGGGACCATGAATACTGCCTAACATCCTACAATACATGAGACAGCCTCCCAAGACAAGAGAATACTGACCCTAAAAATGTAGATATTGTCAAGGTTGAAAAATCATACTTTAGAAAAAAGAGAATAATATAATTATATGTACATTTAGTTACATTTGACAAATTATTGCAAAAAAAGAACTAAACTCAAAAGAGCTGGACCATTTACAAAGACTTATGATGCTAAATATGATGAATCCAAAATCAACACTTTCTCATTATTATTAACATCACAGCTATGACATTTATAAAATTATCTAAGCTCAGGTACAGAAAAACAGTTCATTTCCTTTTTTTAAAGTCTCTGCTAATGACCAAGTCAAAATCTTTCTTCAGTCCCTTCTTCTTAGCTCACCATTTCCCATATGCTACTGTTTAACTAGGAAGCAGCTCCATAAACACAAACTATGTTTTATTTTATAGGCCAAGAACAATTCAACAGGGGAAAACAATCTCACATAAGAAGCAACATACTTGTATTCAATGTACACAGCAGTTTAAATTATTAATGAGAATTCTTAACTGCTCTATCTAAAAACAACCATTCAGATTTCTAGTTTTCCTTAAGGCCATTGAAAAGAGTGCTTCCTATATTTGTGAAACTAAAGAGTAATCTAGATGGTTTTTCCCAAAACAAGCAAACGAAAACAGGCTTCTCCTAAGATGAATTTAAATATCTATATTTTTATAAGAATATATATGGATAATTGATATTTTTTTCCATTTTCTACCTATCAAGATTTAAAAAAATCAATGAGCTAATATTTAAAGTCTTAATCCCTAACTCCAGTCAAAATAGCAGTGTAGAGGGTGAAAGCTGAAAAGATGGGAAGCAGGAGGCTGCAGGAATTTTCTATATCAGGACTGATACTGAACAATTATATGCATATCCACAGACACAGATGCTCCCAACAGTGTGCTTTTTTCTGGAGAAGTAAAAGAACCTCAGTGTTACGGTTTCATTACTGAGACACTCAATTAAATAAGACTTTGCTAATGATCCTCTGAACTCCTCATGCATAAACTTCCTTTCCAGTGAACTGGTTCAAAAATACAGTCACATTTCAATGTAAGTTGTTCAGAACTTCAAAACAGGGAAATGCTTCCAGAATGTTCTGCCAATTTGAAAACTCTAGACTTGCCAAACTTATAAAAGCAATGCCAGTGAGCCTGAGGCACACAAGGCCAACGTGCTTAAGCTCTACTGGGATGGAAAATAGTCCATTCTCAAATAGCATCCCCCAAACAAAATAAAATGAAGCAAAACAGAACTTTTCTTCCTGTTATTGTTACTTCTGAATGTTAGAACTCTCTATTCAAGTCAAATAATCCCAAGGAAATCAAAGGATCACAAGTGTTATGAATGTGAAAGGAAAAAACAAAGGACAGACTTAAGTATCATTAAGTTTTACCATCTTCACATGTGTGTGAACCTTAAAAATACACAAGAACATAAAGCATTAATTCAAGTCAAACTGTCTCAGCCAAGTTTCAGCTATTCAGTTCTACAAATACAAATAACTCATTACATTTTTTCTCTACAATGAAAGCAATTAAAATATTTTAATATAGTACAAGTAAAATTTTCAGGATTGGCATGGGTATGGGCTACCTAGCTGAGAAAACTCATGCTTGTAAAAACTTGGGTTTTCCCTCAGGTTTTGATCCCTGCTAGATCACAGTTCTCAACCCCTTTCCAGTTTAAGTGAATAGAAGGGAAGTACACTATTGCTAGGATTAGTTTCTAAAAGCTGTCTGCTGGACTTCCATGCTCTCTCTCTTTTCTGGAAGAGACCTTAGAATGAAGTCATAGATGGAAAGAGTTTGAACCCAGAATCTTAGTGTGAATGAACATATGCTTCCCAAACACTCAAAGCAGATGGTTAGTAAAGATCAGAATCAGTGGGATTTGGGTCTATTGTTGCAACTGTTCACCCATCCTTACCATTGCTTCAATGAATGGAGGGTAGGTTTATGCCCCTCTAAGAATGGAGAAGACTTGCACTGTCCTCTCAAACAGCTTAGGAAGATGGCAGGAGCCTGGAGAAACAAGGGCTGCCTGTGGGTCTAGGCAGACAGGACAGCTCCACAGAAATTGCCTGTGCCAGGCGTGGCCTCGGCGCTGATGACCGCAGCGCACAGTGGTGGAGCAGGGGCAAACGGCACACACATTTAACTGATGCAGTGTGGACTGCCCTCACTGCACACTACTGCAGCCACATTCTCTTCTGCAGTGCCTCCAGAGACGGACTATGCTCCCTCTACACATCCTTCACTGTGGCCCCAGTCCTGGGACAAAAATATTGAGAGAGTTGCCAAACCGGAAGAGACACAGCAGAAAAAAAAAAAATGCATAGTGACCACACATCTGATTTGCCTTATATTTGTTGCATTGGTGTAGTTACTTCCAGTACCCCCTTTTACTTTGGAAAGTGTCTGGTGTAGGTCTCTGTAGACCAAATAACTTGGTATCTATAGGAATAAGGGATATCTATATCATCAATTTTCATTATTAAGAATGACATGTCCCTCATTAGCTATACTCCAAGCTATCCCCCTAAAACTTAGATTCAGCCTCAAGAAAAAGTACAAAGTTGACTAAGCTTGTATTCCTGTCACCAGGTAGAATATAGGCTCGAAAGAATAATTTAATTCTTACATTCCTGAGTTGTGGTGAGATTTTTCTCTCTACCTACACATGTCTCTCTCTCACACACACACACTATAGGATAGGATATGTGTGATCAATGACTAAGTCATGTCTGACTCCTTGCCACCCCGTGGACTGTAGCCCACCAGGCTCTTTTATCTGTGGGATTTCCGAGACAAGAATATAGGAGTGGGTGGCCATTTCCTACTCCAGGGAATCCTCTTCACCCAGGGATTAAAACCATTTCTCCTGCATTGGCAGGCAAATTCTTTACCACTGAGCCACCTAGGAAGCCCCTATAGTATACAATACACCAGGCTTCAAATCCTAGTTCTTTTATTCACTATTAGAATTTGGGTTTGTTTCTCAACTCCCTGAATTTCCCCAACCTCATCAAAAACAATTAGGATCATAATTTTGGATTTTTATTGTAAGAATTAAATGAGTTAATATGTTAATATTGTTGCTTGAAAATATGATTCTTTAATGAAATGCATACTTATCTGCAGGTGCTTACATATGGTAAAAAATTTTAGTGGGAAGAAAAGTTTAGCCGGCTCTCTCCATTTGACTATGCTGGAAATATTTAGTATGTCTGGCTCTTTGTTCTCCGCCTGCTCACATTTCACTGCTCACACTGGCACTCACATTCAATTTTGATGATGTACCTATAACAGAGCCAGCAGCCGTGGTCCTGCCAGAGCAGATTTCCAAACATTCTTCGAGAAACAAAAAGCAAAATGACCTGGAGACCATTAGCGTTGGCCAGGCCAGCAGCATGACCGCCCCACACTGATGATGCTTGCACCATCCTCTGGTCTTTCAAACACAACTCTTCCTTCTGCCCAGCACATGTGCCCCTGTGGCAGCCACGCAAGCACCATTCATAGACCTGCTCCAGGAAGTGTGGTTTTCGCCATGGCTCCAGTTTTCTCTACCCAACTGGCCTAATCTATTCCTCTCTCTTTCTCTAGATCCCATCCTTAACAAAGCAGCACAATCACATAACAGCAGCCTCACTGGGAGGTATGTGTAGACACCAGGGTATTCATGTCCAGGAGGGCAAAGCTGAATAGCAGGAGAATGACAACTGATAATGAAACCATATTCACTAAGCACTGGCTTTATGTCAGCCATTGAATAAAGCACTTTCCATTCATTATCTCTCTTTAGCCTCAAACACCTCTGTGAGTTAGGGGCTATTTTGTCAACATATCGTAAGTGAGGAAGCTGACACTTAAAAGGCTAAGTACTAGGATAGATATTTATTGAGGATTTACCAAAAGCCAGACACTGAAACTCTGTGCCTATATTATTTCCTTTAATTGCCCTAGCAAGTCTATAAGGTAGTACTAATATTTCACTTGTTTAGCAGATGAGGAAAATGA
Source organism: Odocoileus virginianus (assembly GCF_023699985.2). Classification (NCBI taxonomy): domain Eukaryota; kingdom Metazoa; phylum Chordata; class Mammalia; order Artiodactyla; family Cervidae; genus Odocoileus; species Odocoileus virginianus. Next base: position 1,554,670 of record NW_027224334.1, read on the forward strand.
GTGTTGTTCGGTCATTCAGTTGTGTCTGACCCTTTGAGACCCCATGGACTGCAGCAAACCAGGCTTCCCTGTCCTTCGCCATCTCCTGGAGCTTGCTCAAACTCAAGTCCACTGAATCGATGATGCCATCCAACCATCTTGTCCTCAAAAAATGAGTATACAGAGTGAATTAAATTTCCCCAGGGTCATCAGTGGCTAGTGGTGGGGCTGGAGTTTGGATCCAAGCAATTTAGCACTGAAGTATACATTCTTAACCACATTAACATAACTAAGAACTGGTTGGTTAAGACTTCTGGATTTCAAAGCCCAGACTCTTACTCTCTCAATCACATCAGATATCAAAGGGTTTTTAACTGTCATGATCCCAAATGGATTCCTTTTATTCTGCATCTGGGGAACCTGAGATCAGAAGGGCTCACTGGTCCAAGAATCTTCAGCAAGCTCTTGGTAGGACCTCCTGTAGTACTTACATTGTGAGGGAAGCTGCTAGTGAAGAAATGACCACTTATACAGCTCTGGGGCTTAGGTGAGCTCTCTGAAGCAACTTGACACTTTGGGCTGAGGTGTGACTACCAGTCCAGAATGTGCTAGATTTCTCTCAGTGTGGATACATAAGAATGTAACATTCACATTCAGCCTATTACTCTTCTGGGGCCTCTGTATAGACACAAAGTAAGAAGAAACTGAAATAGTTGAAGCAACTTCATCAGTTATCCACACTCACAGGCATGTATTATTGGAAAAAAGTATATGGAAAGGCAACATCACATAGTAATTCATATGGAAGACCATAGACCCTGATATATATATATCAAGTCTTCCCTATAGCTCAAACAGTAAAGAATCTGCCTGCAATGCAGAAGACCTGGGTTTGATTCCTGGGTTGGGAAGATCCTCTGGAGAAGGGAATGGCAACCATTCCAGTATTCTTGCCTGCAGAATCCCATGGACAGAGGACCCTGGTGGGCCATAGTCCATAGGGTCACAAAGAGTCGGACATGACTGAGTTACTAACATTAAACACTAAATATAAATATCAATATAATACATGTTGAAATATATGTATACATTCATATATAAAGATATAGATGTACACTCATATATATATATATATATATTTATACACACATACACACCACATAGTAAGTTCTAATTAAATTCTTGTCATTATAACAGGTTAGGGAGCTGAAAAGTGTGACAGAATATACCTTCAAAACATCTTCTCTCTCTCCATTCAATTTGTACTATCAGACTTCTCGAGTCTTTCATTTTTCTCTATCCTCCCACTCTCCCAGACTATACATTTAAAATCAATAAAGGGGCAGGCCCTGAAAACAGTGGTATATAAGGCTCATTAAAACACTGACAGTTACCCTCTCACATCCAGGTCACTTAATTTTGATAAAGTAAAAAGCTAAGTATTTTACAGGAGGTCTCAGAGTGAAAAATTTGAGAACTAGGGAGTAAATTTATAGCTTCTTTCAGATTAGCAAATTGCATAAACTGGAAAATTATAAAATTTGTAAATTAAATTTAACATTGTCCGTGTATGAAATGTTTTAGAATCTTCCATGATTAATCATCAGTTTGTTTAGATTTTCATGCTAGAAAATGCTCATAGTTCACAGTTTCCTAAATTCCAATATCTAAGCACTTGTGCTATTGACATAATACAGCATAATTTTGTTATTAATAATACAGTATTATTAGTATAATCTTGATTCATAGCATTATAATGGTGGAATCATAAAATTTAGACCAAAATCTTTCAAACTTATTAATTTTTATTTAACCATATAGCCATGTGTTAATTAATTCAATTCTGGGAATCCTTTCAAAATGTGTAAATTTATCAGATCATTGCTTTTTACACTTCAAATATATTATAGTTTTGTCAATCATATGTCGATAAAGCTGGAAAAAATATACAAACTTTTATGAAGAAAAGTTTATTTTTGATTCAAGTATTTACCATATATTTAATGAAAATATTATTTGCATACTTAAAACACATTGAAAGATTAGTATATAATAGTTATTTTTAAAAATTAAGTTTCAAATTATTCTATACTATTCTTTACTCACAATAGGTAGTTTTTTCAGATGACCAAGATAATTGTTTCCAATGAAAGTCCATGCTAGAATAAACACTATCTATATAAAATTCCTTATTAAAATAAATTATCAATCCTTTTATAACAGTGTACAAGTTGCAAGTTACTTTATAATTAACAATGTTATTTTGAATTTAAGATTTCTACAGGAAAGCAACCTACAAATTCAAAATTTCATTCATCTGTTAATATCTCAATTGTTATGAAATTTTCTGCAATTCAAAATCCAATGATTAAATAGCTCTTCAATAACAGTCTTGTAAAACAAGCCGGTGGAATTATGCTTATTATAGAAATAACAGAATTTTATCTAAAACCTTCCCATATTACTTCAGCTTTTCAACTCTTAAGGGAAGTAGAAATGATTAGATTCTATTTTCAGCAAAATTCCAATTGGGAACAAGGATGACTTTAAAAAAGAGAATAAACCTGGTTATTACAAAAGAGACTCAGATTTTGAATAATATGCTCTCCTGTACTTTTCCAAGTATAAGAAAATTTTACCATAAAATGTATGACCCATCAGTCACTTAGAAATCTAACAAAAATGTAAACATAAAATATAAATGTGTTTCAGGTAAATTCAACATAGCAGATATCTTGGGAGAATAATATCAAATTTGAATCAAATCCAGAAGGTATAGACATTTTTTAAAGATCAAGATATAACCATATTTCTATGGTTTAATTTCTTCTCTTTCAGGCTGTTGGATTATCATTCTTTCTGCATCAGCCTTTGAGTATAAAAAGAAGTTCAAAGCTACCTAAAAATTCATGAAAATTTGATGCTGGTGTTTTCCCAATTCCTGTTCTACCTGTAGCCAAAAGAACAGACAGCTAATAATATAAGCATTATCTGAAAACCATATCTCTGTTGTGCTGTTCCAAGCAGTAGATTAAGAAAAACCTTTCCTGGGCACACAGGTATTCAGAGAAGACAAAAAAAATAAGTCAGTGAGAGTGGGCTCTAATTTTGACCACCCACCGAAAGCCAATCACCATGAAGTGGAGCCAGGGCCAAGTATCCATGGCCAGCTAGACATTGGTCACCATTTTAGAATTATGCAGAAACCAATAGTCAGTCACAAGCAACAGAGCATATCAATGGTTCTCCAAATTACAGAAATTAGAGAGTTTGCCCAGTCCCACGTTCAACCACATCCCTATTTAAAACTCTGTACCTCAGAATTTGCCCAGATACACATGAAATATGTGTGGCATTTTTAAGTGTTATATAAAAATGAATAGAAACATACTTATACTCTCAAAGTATCAGGTTTAATTTTGATTTTGAAGGCCCATAATAAATTAATATTATGATCAATTAAGATTATTTGCATAGGGACTTCTGGTGTTTCAGAATCAGCCTGCCAATGCAGGAATCATGGATTCAATCCCTAGTCTGATTCTGCATGCCTTGGGGCAACTAAGCCCATAAGCCCCAACTACTGAAGTCTGTGCTCAAGAGCCCATGTACCACAATAAAGAATAGCCCCCGCCTGCCACAGCTAAAGGAAGACTGTGCAGCAGTGAAGATCCAGTACACCCAAAATAACTGTTCTTAAAAACATTATTTGCATAATGAAGTGGAGGGAAAAAATGAAAGTAAGACAAACTAGGAGAATGAAAGATAGAAGAAAGAAAATTATAAATTAAGATTTAATTTTATTGGATTACTTATCTCTATATTTTATCTTTAAAAATGCATCAAAATGGCACCACGGCAACCAATTAATTCAGCTAATCAATATGTGGAATTCAGAAAACAATTCTAGAACTCAGAAATAGAATATCATTGAACTATCTTTTTTTCAGCATCTATCACTATCAGGCATATAGGACAAATGTTTTTATCTGTATGCCTCTCAAGCTGCTTTGGGCTTCCCTGGTGGCTCAGAAGTTAAAGCATCTGCCCCCAATGCAGGAGACCTGAGTCTGATCCCTGGGTCGGAAAGATTCCCTGGAGAAGGAAATGGCAACCCACTCCAGTACTCTTGCCTGAAGAATCCCATGGACAGAGGAGCCTGGCGGGCTACAGTCCATGGGGTCACAAAGAGTCGGACGCGACTGAGCAACTTCACTTTCACTTTCTAGCGGCTTTAGCTGCAGTTTCTTTAGTCGGACTTTTATCCTTGCTAATCTTCTCTATTTAAGGTTTTAAGACTATATGTTGTTAGCACAAGAAAATCTCCCCAGTAATATATCACCTCAAATGTCTCTCACTTGTACAAATCTACTTTATAATTTACTTCTAATGCAAATGTGTGCTAATACTTGGATGAAGCTTGAATCCATTAATTAATTTGTATTTTATGGATGTTGATGGAAACTTAGCAACATTATTGTACCTCCTAATATAAACATCACAGACAAGGAAGCACATCGTCCAATTATCCATACAATTATCTTATTAGCTGGCATATGTTTTATTATTGTTGTTACTATGAAGACTGTACTAAGGCTCATAAAATAACATTTCAATTTTCAATTGCTCCTAAAAAAAATTCCAGTGGCAAAACACTGCCATCTCTACTGCAGATGAAAAAAGTGCTAAGCAAGTTGTTTTGTGTGATTTAATCACTTATATGACCACAAACTTCATCCACTATTGTTAACAGCCAATTTCTGATTGATAACAGTTTGGGGGTGACAGCATGTCATTTTTGTTATGACAATTTTCAGATGGTCATTTCAATGCTTTTCTTAGCATATTTATACTCAGCAGCCAGTGCAATATCACAGGTGATCTTAACTGATACCCAAGTGCATCACCTCAACAAAGAGGTCTATAATTAAAGGCCACACACTGAAAATGATGAATTCCCTCCTTACCATCTATGCTGCTCCTTCTAGCTAGATGAGGGCTGAAATACATATTGTGGCAACAAGCCTGAAATCCTGTGACAGCAGCAAACAAGCCATCTATCTCTGTTCCAGCCAACCAGGACTTTTAACCAATATTACATCCCTTTACAGTGACAAATTAATAATTACTGAAAATGTTCTAGAGTGCAAAGAGAGCACAGTAGGTACTTAAGAAACAGATGAGACATTTCAGTTAATATTATATGACAATTCTCTTATATCTCAACTCAGTTACCAGCAATAAGTCTGTATTGCAAAAGGTGATAGTCTCATGTAAAAAGAACTGTAAAAATAAAATGATTACAGATTAAACATCTCTGAATAACACTATATAAATATCATAAGATGAGAACTTCCAAAACTTCCCACAAATAATAAATCATTGATATCTTTAAAATTCTCAGAGAGAAAAAATCTAAATTTCCTAAATCAGATGATAAAGGCAGCAATGTAATTGTCACTGCCGAGCAAGATTCCTCTGGGGAGCACACGTGGTCCAGAAGTCTTCTCAATAGAGCAATATTTGTTATTTTTTGTAGAGTCACTGTCATACATACCAGGGTGTATAAAAATTCAACAGTGTGAGGGATTTTTCCTCCCTCAAGTTCCAAATTAGATAAATGCATTATTCTCTGCCCTCCCCGCCCCCCACAGACTCCTTGGGAAGAAATATATGGTCAAAGTTACAGAATTTACGGGAAATGAAGATAAAGTGTTTGAAATAAACATCTAATAGGCCCAGCCCATAAAAAAGAAGAGGGAGAAATAAAACTCAATCTTTCTGGATTGAGTTGTCAAGCTGAAGTCCCTGAAAGATACAAAAGACTAACTGAAAAAGGCATCCAGGTGGTATTTCTTTTCAAACGCATATATCTCAGTCTATGTACTAATTAGAACACTTGAAAATTCACTACAACAATATCTCATATGGCCTGATCATGGTTTTTCTCTCTGAGATGGCTCATTTCCTTTCTTCATATTTTACTTTTTATTTTTTTTGACCTGCTACTCTTCAAGGACATTTCTCCCCTAAATGATCTTAATGTGAAAAGCTTATTAAGTACAAAATGGAGTGATATGTTCTGGTCATCATCTTATCAAAGTGGACTGAACATACATTATAAATTGTGTGGTCTCATGAACGCTATTTCTATCCATACAATTTTTATCATCATCCTAAAAAATAACATCTCTGAAAAAATGTTTTACCAAATGAATAATGGGGCCATATGGACACCATGTAGGAAAACACAATTAAGAATAATGAATTTTAAGCAGTTTTCACAGTAGATGTCTGAAAACATGATATGTTCACTGATATTTGGCATTGTTTTAGAAAAATGCTTTGCATCGTTCTGCTAATGCTTTTTGTCTTAAAGCATCTTGTAGTATCCCCATTAATCTGAACAAACTCAACAAACACAGAGCAAGGCTGTTTTGGCAGAAGGACAAAGGACACTTTCCCCTCAGCTCATAACAAATTGCTTTCATTAAGAACAAATGGTCTTAGAGCATTATTCTACTTGAATCTCTGCCTGGTGACAAGCCCAGGGGGTAGACCCAATGTTCACTGTAAACAGTAACAATGGGTCTCAGCTAGTGGAATGTCCTTTTGTGGTTTAAAAAACTCCATATTTTGGGCGCATAAGACAGGCCACTTCCAATCATAAATCACCAATTTGTGAAAAATTTCAATAGTTGTTATAGCTTCAGACTTTGTGATTAAGACAATTCTGAATGGAATTCACTAAGTGGCAGGATTTTTTTTGGATATTTTTATGTTTATTATCAGAGAGAATGCTTTTCTAAAGTTGCATTAAGAAATGAATATTTTATAGATATCATAAAGGAAGCACCTATTTCAAAGTTTTTCTACATTTTCAGGATCTTGATCTTTAGAGAAATATTTGTTTCAAATATCTTTGAAGGAATTCTTGCAAAACTTAAAATATTTCACACCTAAAATAAAAATTATCAGCTTAAGTGCAAAATAATATAAAAGGGAATTGTAACATAATATAAAAATAATATTATGTGTTCACAGTTTTAGCTGATTTTTTTTGAATCATTGAATGTTTTTCATATAAACCTCCAATCAGTGAAGTTTACAGATAACAATTTATAGATATTTTATAACATGACCTATAACTTCTATTTTTAAGCATGCTTGATTTTGAAATAATTTAAAGTCAGCATTTAATACATGAAAAATAGGTTTCAAGTATGCACATCAACTAACTCTTTATAAGGCTCTTCTATTATTTCAATTGACATATTACATCTTTACTATGCATTTATAAATTTTAGGTTTCAACATACTATAACTCAGCAGTTTAAACTGAATCAGATTTCCAGACACAAAAGATATCTTTAAAAGGAAGATTAAAAACCAGCTAAGCGAGAATACTTCAAAAGCTCACTGGCCTTGCCCTGAGCAAGAAGTTGAGGAGAGAGGAGGGGTCATAAGAAGTATATTTTGTGTTTGAATAAGGAATTGATTTGGGGAAGAACTCCAGGCTAGCTGAGACAGAAGATCATCATTTTCAACTCTTGCAACACCATGTCAATAAAAGAACATTAGAGATCTATCCTCTAAAGAAGCAGTCTATCTTTTGGTTTCATCACCACCATCAAAAAGCATTTTTGTTTTTCACCCAGTGGTTTCTCCACAGGAAGGAGTATGGATTGCCTTGAGTATGGGAAGCAACCACATAAGAGTCACCATTATTAAATAAATCCTTACATCATAGGTAAGGAAGGTTGCAAAGAGTATCTTCACATTGTCAGTCTTTGCAGCCTCAAACACATATGCCAAGAGGAAACAAACAGATTTGTAATTAAACCCATTTTCAAATCAAATAAGATCAAAGCAAACTTAAGTGACTATCAAAACATTATAGATAAACTAATATTCTTCACTTGTATTGCTGAAATGTGTGATCACTTTTTCCATTATCTAATTTACTGACTTCAGTCCTATAATTATTTTAGGAGTGCCTAGTATGTGCAATCATGGAGATACAAAAATCAAAGTCCCAACTGAAAAAGAGGCAAAATTCCTATTTAATGATTGACACTTTACAAAGTTATACAGTTGAAAGGAAAAAACATGCTGAGAATATTGACTCCATTAAAAGAATAATGTGTTAATTTTTTTTTTAATAAAAGCCCAAAGTCTGGAATTTGAGAAAGTTTCAGCTGGAGTACATCATAAATTCAATGATGGCAATTTTGTTGAACTTTATCTGTAGCCTAATTCTCTCTGACATTTGAAATAACTAGGGGAGAGAAAGAGAAACTCAAACTATCAGTAGAGAAGAGAGAAAAAAATCTTTGTTATTTGGCAGACCTAAGACTGGTTTTGATTTGAGAAAGTATGGACCTCATTGTCCAGAAGATATATATCCCTCCCGGAGCTCTAATTCCTGCTGTAAACTTTGACAGCTCGACCTCCAAGCTGGCTTGTTCTTGGAATCAGGGACCATGATCTGGTAAAGAAGGTTTTTCCTCCAAAGTTTGTTTAAATGACATTTTCCAATTCTTCTCAGCCCTGATCCATGATCACTGACTCTGAGCTCTGCCCTACATCATTCCTGATTCCAGTTGATCCTATATTGAGCCTTGAAAGGGCTCCATTCGCACCTTCTACCTTGTTTTGTTTTTTTAAAATACTGGGTCAAAAGGTGTTCAGCCTAAAGTAGGTACTTTCTCTTGCTTCTCTCTCCATCTGTCAGAATATTCACAATGGAATGGGCCATTACATCACATTCTATCAGAATGTGCCAACCAGTGCACTAACCAATGTCATCATGTACTTCAAAATGGTAATTACAAGCAATGTTGCTAGATATGTTTCTAGATATGTTGCTAGAAAAAGTTTCAGAAGTCAAAGGAATTTGTGAATAAATAAGTGAAATAAACTAACTCAGTGTTCTTTAATACGCTAATAAGCACATGAATTTCCAAGGGGAGGTGTGCTGAAGCTAATCTGACATGTGTAAACCTGCTTGATCAAAGCACTCCCACTTTTTATTTGCAGAACCCTTCCAAAGCCTTACACAGAACTCATCTTGGAGAAATTCTTTCCCTGAGATAAATGAAATAACCCAGGCTGAAAAGTCCTCATCTAAACTTTCAAGTTATTTGGATAAATAAGCTACCAAACTTTAATTTTTATATGAACAGCTTTTAAAAAATAAAATTCTTGAATACTTGATTGGTCAAATGTAACTATTCTATATTCTCATTTAAAGTTTTTCATAAAATCCCATTATACAGAGTGAAGTAAGCCAGAAAGATAAACACCAATACAGTATATTAACGCATATATATGGAATTTAGAAAGATGGTAATGATAACCTTATATGCAAGACAGAAAAAGAGACACAGATATACAGAACAGACTTTTGGACTCTATGGGAGAAGGCAAGGGTGGGATGATCTGAGAGAACAGCATCGAAACATGTATATTATCAAGTGTGAAACAGATCACCAGCCCAGGTTGGATGCATGAGACAAGTGCTCAGGGCTGGTGCACTGGGAAGACCCAGAGGGATGGGATGGGGAGGGAGGTGGGAGGGGGGTTCAGGATGGGGAACACGTGTAAATCCATGGCTGATTCATGTCAATCTATGGCAAAAACCACTACAATATTGTAAAGTAACTAGTCTCCAACTAATAAAAATAAATGAAAGAAAAAAAAGTTTTTCATAATAAAAAACTCAAATTTCCATGCTCTTAGTCAAATAATCACAACACTGTCATATCTAATTACTATCAGGTCTAGAATGACAACAACCTAAAGTAATTATGTGACACAACCTTTTATAAACCAGTGTAACTAGGCTGTGCGTGCATGAGTGCTAAGTCTCTTCAGTCGTGTCAAGCTCTATGTGAACCCATGGACAGGTTCCTCTGTCCAGGGGATTCTTCAGGCAAGAATACCAGAGTTTCCAAGCCCTTCTCCATGGGATCTTCCTGACCCAGGAATCAAACCCACATATATTGTGTCCCCTGCATTCGCAAATGGATTCTTTACTGCTATACCACCTGGAAATCCAATACATTCATACATATATAAATAAATAAATATATATACACACACATATCTCCAAAAATATAGAGACATACATTGTATATATCTATATGTATAGATACTATTATGCTTTATATAATACATATTACTTTCAGGCCCAAGTTACAATGTCTAGTAATAGTTAATACTAGATTGTAAATTCACTGAACTCAAAACCATGTTTTTCTTTTTCATTTTTGTTTCCTTTATAGCACTTATAGAGTGTCATTTATAGAGTAGGTAGTCAGTATAATAAATGATATATAAAAACACACAGATAAGTCTCACAGTGATAGAAGAAAGGAACAGACGCAGGAGGGAGGAAAATAAAGGTCACATAATGAGTGTAATCATTTCCTAAGCATTTAACTGGATATCTTCAGTTTCCAGATTCTATGCTAAACACTAGCCAAAATATAAAAAATGGCCTGAACTTAGAAATGCCTAGCCTAGTAAGAGAGACAGGTATTTTAATAAATAATACTTTAACGATGTTATAGGACTTTAATAGATGTGTGTGAAAGAATCAATACCACAAGAATAAGGACAGAACAGTAACTCCTGGGCAGGGAAGGAGGCCTTGAAAGCAATTAATATCTGGATTGGAACGTGGAGGGACTGGGTATGGGGAAGAGAAGGGGAGAAGTCCGAGAGAGAAAATGTCACCAGCAAGTGCACGGAACACTGAAAACACTGTACTCAGAAAACAGCATATTCAAGATAGTACTATCAAACACATGATGGGGTTGAGAATGAGGTGGGGAAGGAGAAATGCCTTGATGTTATGCTACAAACTTGAACATTCATAGATTCATATCTTCCATGTTTATTTAATCAAAAGCTTTTTCTAAGTATTGATGAAACTTCAATAATGACTCATTACATGGATAAAGAACAAAAACCTTCATCAAAGACTAATTCATTGCAGCAGGAAATTATCAATAAAGGCCAAAATAATACCATAAATACACTTGAATTTGTGGGATAATAATACATAAATAATTTGCTCCAGTTTAATCCAATAGACATTGTACAGCTTCCAGGAAAGTTGATAAATGATGCCCATTTGTTAGCGGCTGCGCATAATGTGATCACATTGGTGACTTCCTGGAATTCTCTGCCATGATCCAAAAGTTTAAGACAACTATTAAACTTCTTTACGTATGTAATTCAAAGTATATTATTGAAGGAAAGCTCTTGTCATCTATTTTCTTTTCTCTCCATGAAACAGAGTTTGGAAATCATCACAGTAGACATGGGAGAAAGAAATGAAAAGTAAAGAGGCTCCCCTCGGCAAGGAGATACACTCTGTATGCTCCGAGGAACTCAGTTAAAAAGAAGCAATGTCCAGAAAACTCCTTAAAAAGTAATGTTACTAATAAGAATTTCAAGTACCATAGGAAGACAAAAAAGGGTCTTTTTTATTAGAAAAGTCCTATCTTGCCAAAAATGTCACTATCTACCTGTTCATGGGAGGGTAGATCCTTACTAACAAGTGATTTGGGAAGGAAGGCCAATTAAATTTTGAATTATTGCCAATTAAGAAGAAAAGATTCTAAAGATAAAACATAGACAAGACAAAATTATCTTTGAAAGCAGATGGAAAATGGCCAATTTAAATTAATTGCTATGTTTTTAACTTAGAGTTATTATTCTCTAGATTTTCTACTGTTATCACTGCTACTTATCATGTTGATAATGATACCAAAAAAAAAGTAAATGTTACATAGCAAGATACACCTAGAATAGAATCTCAGATATGTCACAAATCAATTGGATTGCCCTTGAGTTATTTTCTTGGTCACTCTGAAACTTAGTTTCTTGTGGTTTTTAATTTTCAGAATGAAGAAATATTCATTTAATTGTGCTTTTGCAAACATTAAATTAAATGATACTGTTATTAGCATTAAATCTGATATATACTGTAATGGTTTGAATCCCCACAGAAACAGGCCCTTAGACAAGAATCAGAATTTAAGCATTTTCTTTGGGAAGTGATTCCAGTAAACACTTTTAGATACATGCAGAAGTGAGAAAAATAAGGGAGTCGCCAGTAAAGTGCATTATCTAGTCTGCCACCCTTGGGGCTACTACTGCTCAAACCTGTGAGACAGTGTTAAAAGCTCCGCAATGATGTCCCAGACAAGGGGTAAGAGAAATGAGAAAGTCAGTCCACTGAATCCCCATCTACTGTTGGCGAATGGCTGGTTTCCCACAGCCTAGGAGTAGGAAGCGGGTGTATGAGCTCAGAGTATCACCAGCTTCTGAAGCTAAAAGTTAAAACCCACAGTCATTAATCTGAGTCAGCCATTTTCTATCTACTTGCCTTTAGCAAGTGGAGAATATGGCACAACGCTGAGAGCATCTACCTGTACTAAAACACTGGCTGTGGGTAGGCAGTAGGCCGTTATTCAGATTTGCATTCCCAATACATTTGTGTCATGATAGGTACTGAACAAATGGATGAATGAACACATAGATGAATGAGAGAATGAATTAATGAATGAAAGCAATTTAGGTTTGGAGCAAATATAACTTTCTTTTCCCAGAACCTTGTTTATCCCTCAGAGGTATTGGATGTAAACTGTGAACATTTTATGGAATTATAGACAGGTTCTGAGAAAAACTGAAATCTAAAAGGATTATTTATTTTGTTATTAGACACATGTTCTCATATTATTCATATGAGGAAATCCAGAACAATTCGTCAATTCACCAGAGAAACAGAATTTAAAATGAGTTACTCACCTCATACTAGGTCACATTTAGATTCTCAAGTAGCTGATATAATAAAGATAAGCCATTCACATTAACCTAACCTTGGCTTGTTTACTATTACAGTAGACCCAGAAACCAGCTAACAAAATCTTTCCTTGTATAAAATAAGAAAGAAGGCACAATTTCAAGCTGCTGATTCTGCAATGTTGTAGTCATTTTTTTCTAATGCTTCTGTGCTCAAACTATTTTCACAAAAACTGCCTGGATTTTTATATATTCTAACCAGGTTGTAGTACCAAAATATTAAGTGTCTCTCTTTTAAATGCTCATATCATTGGGAGGAATAAAGAGCTTATAAGTCACTCACAAGTTGGCAGGAATTCATTCAAATAATAATATCATTATTGGGCCCCTTACAGTTGTCATCACTGGCTAAGTTCATTTATTTTAGTATTTTATTTACTCTTCACAAGAACCTACTGAGCTACTATTTAGTATTAGTCTTATTTTACCTGTGGGAAAATTAAGCTTTAGAGATTTAAGATACTTTTTGGGCTCACACAGCCAAAAAGTAGAAGAGTTATGTTTCAAAGCAAGTCACCTCTTTCCGAAGGATCTCTGTTCCCCTAAAATGTAAATATAGCCATTTTCAACATTGATTTATTTGGTCACGCACTGGTTAAATAGTTTCTGTGGTTTGTCCAGGATACTACCTAACTTTTACAGCATTCTTTCTAAAAGAAAATATATTCAGTCAAGCAACTGACTTCCCTCACCCCAAAATGGCTGGCACACATCCCACTCATAAGCCAAGGACTGTCACACACTGCCATGGCAACCACGTGAATGGAAACAGACTATAAGGATTTCACACCCATCTTTCTCTCCCCACCCCTGCACTCCTTGTTCTGCATCTGATCTCTAGTCTCAAGGGAGTCAGCTCTCATCTTCACCATTCAAGAATATCAGCTTCTCAAATGCAAGCAATATAACTTGTTTTAAAGGAAAATTATTCCCACGAATTGTATGCTTTCAACTTGAAAAGCCAAGTTTTATTCAAAAATGTTCATCACAACTTACCATAACAAAGGAGGAGTTTTGCTTCTAAAGCTAGTTTAAAAAAAAAAAAAAAAACTCCTTTTATTATAGTGGAGCTTTAGTGCTAACTAATTTTGAACTTTTATTACATTTTACTTGATGCATGTAGAAGAAACTTATAAGACCTAATGATAAAATGAATTCAGTTTATTTTTAAGAGAAAGCATTCTAATTTCCTTTCTCTAACAGTTACCCACTCAGTACACAGAGCAGAAATGCATGATCTTAGTTGATGCTTCCCAAACATAACCTCAAAATGACTACTCAAGGAACACTGCAAATTTTTAATCTTTAGTATGCATTTTCTCATCAGGCATCCAAACTCAAAGAGATTAGCTTTTCCTCAAATGAGGCCTCTGTACACTCTGGTGGGACCTTCCTGCTATACATGCTCACTGCAAGTCCACAGCATCCTTTCCACCATCCCTGACTGGGGTCTCCATTCTCTGTCAGGTACCATTTTATCTACTTGTTGCAAACCACATGTGAGTATCTCTGATCACCATGCCAAATCCTCATTTCAATCCCAAAAAGAATATCTAGAAATATCTTATCTTCATTTCATCTCCAGACCTCCTGATTCACAATTCTGAATGCATGCCCATGAGCATTATAAAGAATAAGCCTAACAGATCTCAGAAAGGCCTCTTTCGTCTTAAATATTTTATATATATTACTTTTTAAGAGAAATTTTTAAACGTGTATATTCATTTTGAAATACTACTTTCAAAAGTTGTGCTATTTTTCTTGTACTGTTGCACTGAAATAAATATGGAGAAACAATATTTGGGATACTGTGTGTGATTAGGCTGTGTAGGGTTTCATCACTATATTTTAAAGAAAAGGCTTTATTTTTTATTATTATTTTTTCATTTATTTATATTAGTTGGAGGCTAATTACTTTACAATATTGTAGTGGTTTTTGCCATACATTGACATGAATCAGCCATGGATTTACATGTGTTCCCCATCCTGAACCCCCCTCCCACCTCCCTCCCCATCCCATCCCTCTGGGTCATCCCAGTGCACCAGCCCTGAGCACTTGTCTCATGCATCCAACCTGGGCTGGTGATCTGTTTCACCCTTGATAATATACATGTTTCAATGCTGTTCTCTCAGATCATCCCACTCTCGCCTTCTCCCACAGAGTCCAAAAGGCTTTAGAATAAATGCAACTAAGGCAGAAAGACTGATTATGACAAAATAGGTAAACTTTACCACTTTGGTAGAGTTTCTATTTAACCATTTAAATATGTATAATAGGTTAAAGTTGTGAAAAGTTTGAAAATACAAAAATGCATGATTATCTTCTACTAATACAACATTCTCCTGCTGTGTGGCCAGAAAGCTATCCCTAATTGCAGCTGCACTTGTTAAAAATGGAAAGGGCTAGACCTCCTCCAGGCAGTGAGGTGAGTCAGAACCTCTGGGAGCACTTCTCAGGAATCTGCATTTTACAAGCACTGCAGGTGATTATTATGCACAGTAAGTTTAGCTATCACTCCTTCCAGACTTTTCTTTTTTATAGCTACCAGGGAATAGCTTGCAAGACTAATTGCCATCTCTATCCCTACTGCTTCCTAGACTCACCCTAAGGTGTTTGTCAATGTTCTGGTCTTTCTGACCAGAATCACTGCAACACTCCCTGCGTCATACCATTGACTTATCTCGTACATGAGGCCACTCTTAAGGGGAAGCACTGGCTGGCTTGGTTCCCTCTTCCTCTGCGCAGTGACCTCAACGTACTCAAAAGCTGGCATGAAGCAATGGATAAGAGTTAAGCCTGTGGCCGCAGACTTGCTGGCTTCAAAATCCTGCCTCTACTGACCAACTGTGGGGCTTTGGACAAGTTTTACTACTTCTTTGTTTCTTTTCTATAAAATATAAGTAGAATCTACCTCTCAGCATTGTGTCAGGGGTTTAATGAGTTAACATATGCAAAGCACTTAGTACAGTATCGGGGACACACAGGAAACCCTGGGAAAATATGAGCTAGCATCAGGATCTTATCCCAGTCCTCCTGAAGACCATGACATAACCGAAAAGAACACGTGTTTATACAAACAAATTAGAGGAAACTACGACCCAAGCTATAGGACTCTGGGGGTGCTTCTCAAATTATGCCCCATAGGCAAAGACTCTTATGCTTATAAAGAAGGGTAACTCTGCTAGAGTTTCTACCTTTGAGCAAGGAATTTGCAGTGGCGTGACAAAGTAAGCTGGCACTGAACCAGAATTTTAGTATGTGGAAAGCAATGTTAATTGTGTAAATGAAACAAGATGTCTCAATGTAGTGGACTACATTCTAGGAGTGCTAAGGGAAGTGAGGAGGGGTAATTAGGGAGAATAATAAGATGAAAGTTTCACCCCCAGGAAGAGCTACGTGTGTGTGCACGTCCATGTGTGTTTAACCTTCCTTTTTTCTATCTGGCCTCACTGCGGCCACAACCATCCAGGACATGGAATTCCTGTCTCCCTCAGTCTTGCTCTTAGTGGTTACATCTGTGTTTCCTAATTTAACAGTTAATTAAGTGAATTTATAAATCTTTTGTCAGAATCCAGAAGAATTTCCAGCTGTTCATATCAAATTCTAGTTCTGCATGTGGTAGGTGTGATTTGAATTCCTGGAATCACTGTGTTCTGTTGGCAATCTATTCTTGGATTTGATTGGATACTTTTTACCTCCAAAACAATGGTCTTTGCTATTCATAATGCTATGAATACAATACAACCTTACTAGAGATTTAATATGTCTGGTTCTCAAAACAGTAGAGGAACCTAATGACTTAGTTTTCCCACACTTAACCCTATTTTCGCTTCATAGAAAATCCTCAATATTAGTTGTGTAGTGGTTCAATGAATGTGCACGATACATGACAAAGCTTACATGCAGGAAGAACATCTTAAAAATAAAAAGATAACCAAAATTACACATAAAAGTGATGAACGTGCAATTTTCATATTAGATATACTGAGGAGTATTTATTTCCCCCATTTTAGTTATAAATTCTAAGCCACTTAAGAATGTATATTCCACAAGAAGGTCTTGAAACCTGAGAATGTTTTAGGGAAATAGAAACATGCATAATCAAAATTATAATTCACTATGGAGACCTAGGTTTGATCCCTGGTCCAGGAAGATCCCTTGGAGAAGGAAATGGCAAACCACTCCAGTATTCTTGCCTGGGAAATCCCATGGACAGAGGAGCCTGGCAGGCTACAGTCCATGGGGTTGCAAAAGAGTCAGATACAACTTAGCAACTAAACAACAATGATGAGTGTAAAAATTATAATGAATGTTAAAAAAAAATGACAACTAGCCTCATTCAATATAAAAAAATCAGAGACACCTTTGTGCATGATTTGATGCTAAAGTGAAATTTTAAGAGAGGAGAAGATTACTATTTTTGGATAAGATTGCTGGGTCATAGAAGCTCAATGTTCTTGTTACAACATTTAGATGAAATCTGGAAAATTACAAAATCATAGTTTTATAGATTGGAGAGTGATGGAAACAATAAGGACTACTTGAATTGGGGTTCTGCCTTCACAGGACCGAATAAAATCTTCTGTAGCCTTTCAGAGCAGAGAAGAGAGAGACCTAACGTGTTCTTAATGGCCAGGGGAGGATAATGCACAATGAACAAGGTCAAACCAGGGACAGACTGAGCCTTTCCGCAACCTAGCTCTGACTGAACTCAATACCTGATTTGATTGGAGTTACCAACCCCCCTTTCTTTATGCCTGGCTAACATAAAGGGGGAGAGTACTTTACTGCTTTTACTGATAGACTATATCATCTTTTAAACTATGCTTAGAACATAATAGAAAAACTAATAGAAGCATGAAGCAATGAGAAACATGATTAAAAGAGTAAAACAAAAAAAATAGTATAGTGGAAGCATATCTATAAATAATCAAAATATCAGGTTTAATATATAGGTATTTTCAAACAACAATATATAATATGTTAAAGAAAACAGAGTAAGAGCTGAATAAAATGAATAAAGACAGAGAATTTTGGTAAATAGCTGGGATCTATAATGACTCAAATATATATTCCAGAACCAAAAATAAAATGTCTTAAGTTAGAATTCATTACTGGGAATTAAGGATATAAGAGAAGGCAGGACACAGAGATCAATAGAAAAAATATAAATTGAAACAACAGAAAAAAATAGATTATTATAAAAGATACAAGTGGAACACAGTCAAAAAGGCAAGCATATATATATAATTTGAGCTTTAAAAGTAGAGGAAAGAGAATAGTAGAAGGAATATTTGCAGACATAACTGGTGAGAATTTTCCAAGACTATAAAAGGCTTCAATCCTTACTGCCAAAAGCTCTACAACACTTGAGAAAGAAAAGTATAAAGAAAACATGAATAGGTAGAGTATAATTAAATGCTTTAAAAAAAAAGATTGAAAAATAATCTTAAAAACTGCAAAGGGAAAACAAGATATTTTAAAGGAGCAAGAGTAAAAAAGAAAGCTGACTTCCCAGTATAAATGGTCAAATATAAGGTAGTGAAATCATATCTTTAAAATGTGGGGGGAAAAAAAGCATGTGAACATAGAATTCTATGCTCAAAAAAATATCCTATAAAAATAGAGACAAAATAAAGAGGTTATCAGACAAAAGCTGCCTTCCAAGAAATACTAAAGAGAGATTTTAGGTGGAGGCAATTATCCTACAAGGTAGCATGACATTTCAGAAAGCTATTAATAGAAAAAGTAAATAAGTAGGTAAATGTTCTAAAAATCAAAATGCATAAGTATGACTTAAAGTGAATTTTAAAATTACTAGAATAAATAGACTGAGAAATTTGTAAATAATCCAAAAGAAAAAATAGCAGAGGAGAAAAAGAATAAATAATTGAAATAACATTTAAAAAAACAAAAATCAACAAAATGGTAGATACAAGCCAAAGTATACTAAACATTAAGGGACTAAAGACTCCAATTTAAAGACAAAGAATTTCAGGCTGAATTTTTAAATGTCAGATACATATTGTTTATAAGAGATAAGATCTAAATAATAGGTACACAGAAAATTTTAAAGAAAAGAATGGAAAAAGAAAGCCATTTTATTAATATAAGGCAGAATAAAGACAAGGCAAGTATCACTAGAGATTAAGAGTTGCATTTTGTAATAAGAAAGTCAATTCGATAGAAGTATCACAATTCTAGAAATTTACCCCAAATGTACACTTTAACAATTAAGATTGCTTGTTGATCTTTTGAGATCAACATATATGGTGACTAAAGAAGCTAGGATGCTGAGAATTTAGCGATGAATGAAGATGAATAGGGACAGGGAATGTAGCTTATGCTTTCGGTTTTTGGATGAGAAGCGAAAGAAAAAAAAAAAAATTCAGGAGCTACCAAAAAGTAAAAGTCTCATATGTAAGTTAAGCTTACATCATGAAAGACTGAGTTGTTTTGGAAAAAAACACTTCTATTGAATAGCACACTGCTCATTTGTCCTGCCCTGGGTGTCAGACTAGGTTTGTCTCAGCAGAGCATCGATGAAAGTCCTGTCTTTTCCACTTACATTTGAGATGATCCTGGACAACTCATTTATCCTTCTCCTTTCGTAAAATGAAACGTTAGTACTAACCTTATACAGTCATTGTGAGACATAAAAATAATTTTTACAGGAAAAGTGATTTAAAACTGAAGCATGTGAGATAAATGCTACTTATAAATTAAAAAAAAAAAAGACACAGTAAAGACCAACTTAGAAATTCTACTTCCTTTAGAACTTAAGAAACCTAAATTTTGCATATACTGTTAAGTAGAGTGAAAGGCGCTCAATCACGTCCGACTCTTTGTGACCCCATGGACCATACAGTCCATGGAATTCTCCAGGCCAGAATACTGGAGTGAGTAACCTTTCCCTTCTCCAGGGTTTCGTCCCAACCCAGGGATATACTCTTAGGACAATATCGGTATTTTCTAACTGTCTGAGTTCTTTGTCTATAAAATTTAAGTACCACTTGGTGATGAAGTATTTCCAAGAATCCCAGGGGCCCAACTTTGTGCATTCTTTGGTGTGCCTGGGACCCTACAGTGCTTCACCATGCAAATGCTATCTCTAGTCATTGTGATTTGCTTGTCATTTAGAGCTGTTCTAGTCTGCAAATCCCATGAACTCTGATAAGGGAGTTCTTGAGCTTACACAGTAAGATAACCAAACAAAACAGTGTTTGTAGAAACAGATTCCTATTTAACATTACCTGTCACAGAACGTAAAAGGAAATATCCCAACTATAGTTCAGTGGATAACAATAGCCACATAAGCACTGCATGCAGTAGAGAAGTTGCTAGGCAGATAACAGGACCAAGGATATAAAAAAGCTAACATTTCTAGCATATAAAATATTAAGCTCTCTATGGCATCTTCCTGACATTTTCAGCAAATGCAGAGAAACTTGATGAGGAGGAAACAGCATTAACTTATAAATTAAAAAACAAGGAACAGTTCTGGCTGATGGGAAAGCCATTTCTCCACTATGTTCTTGTCTCAGCTAAGAAAATGCCTGATGTGGTTAATGATGCCAGTGGTGGTCACATCATATCCTCAGAAAATGGTTACACTCAATTTAAGTTGGCTGCTCCAATTCCTCACCATCCCTTGCTGTTTAATTTATATAAGAGTCCAGACACTTCTGCTGGACAAGCATCCTTCTCTATCCAAATGTGGTCCTAAATGCAAAGGAAAACCAGAGTTCAGTAGGAAATAAACACATCAGCAGGCAAGATGCTGAGCACACTGATCTAAAATTCAGAAGGGTAAAAGTCCTAAAAATACCTTTTGCTTAGGAAATATGCTTAGGAAAGCCACATAATCTTTTTCAGCTCAACAGTCCCTGCTTTAATTTTTTAACTCATAGGTTCATAGATGGTAGTTTTGTATTGTGTCAGGGCTTCCCCGGTGGCTCAGTGGTAAAGAATCTGCCTGCAATGCAGGAGACACAGAAGATGCAGGTTCAGTCCCTGGGTCAGGAAGATCCTCATGAGGAGAGCATGGCAACCCACTCCAGTATCTTGCCTGAAAAATCCCATGAACAGAGGAGCCTGGTGGGCTACAGTCCATAGGCGACTTAGCATGCACGTCTTATCCAAGCTCAAACTACATTGCCCAAAATTTCCTTCCTGAGCAATTTGGGTCAAGATCAACCATAAGAAAATGTGTGTGTGATGTAGGAGGCAGTAGTGAATAAGTAGCCATTGTGCTCTAAGGAATAACACTGGTGATAATTCACTTGGCAGATTTCAATGTGTCCTTTCTTTAATGCTCCGTGTCCATTTCCCCTTGCTGACAATCGCCCTTCCCACATACCCCAAGCAACAAATTTGCTTCCTGAGAACTAAGAGAGGCAATGGTCATGAAGAGTCAAAAAATTCAAGGCTTCCCCAGTGGCTCAGTGATAAAGAATCTGCCTGCCAATGCAGAAGATGGATTCAATCCCTGGGCCGGAAAGATCCCACATACTGCAGAGCAACATGCACCACAACTATTGAAACTCTGCTCTAGAGCCAGAGAGCTGCAACTAGTGAGATCATGTGCCATAAGTACTGAAGCCATCTGCACACCGCAACTAAAGTAGCTCCTGCTTGCCTCAACTAGAGAAAAGTCCAGGCAGCAATGAAGACTCTGTATAGCCAAATGTAAACAAATAAATAAAAATTATTTTGCAAAGATTATTGACATTAAAGGAAAAAAACCTTCATAGCCTTCTATACTACTTTAGGACCTAGAAGTAACTTTCTGCAAGTTCTAAATCATCCATCAACACTAGGATTACTTAAGGACTTTTCTCTAAATCTTTTCAGATCTTTACTTCCTAGCTCCTCTGGCAATAGTGAGATTGGTTTTGTACAAAAAATTTCTTATTCCATAATATTCATAGTGATTCTACATCTATGATTGGATGTCAAGTGATGAAATGGTGGTCAGTAAAGGCAAAATGGTTTCGATTTTGCTTTGTTTTAATTGGAAAAAGTAATCCTGCCAGCCTATGCAGACAAAAACGAATAAGAAATTTTAAAGTATCTAACACAAATGTGTTGGAAAGGGCTGACCCTATTGGCAAGCCTGTGCAAGAGTACAAATGGAAGCCCCATACTATACGAGTAAGTGTATATTGATTATAAGTTAAGCCGAAACTTCCAATTATGTTCTATTCCTTACCTTGAAAAGTTAAAAATTCAAAAATTACTGAGTATTCACAAAGTTATGGTTTTTGTGTCTTAAATATCAAATTTGACATTTTTTCTTAGTCTTTCTAGTTATTACACAAGTTCTTACTCATTTCAATCTGCAGAAACTCTGCATAGGCAGTAGTTACTAAAATTGTCAATAAATTCTTAAAGCAATAGTTACATTCAGAAATAAACACTAAATTTGACACATCGCACTCAAATATCATAATGGGGACATACAATAAACTGTCTTTATGCATAAAACATTACAAAATATTTGTTTCTTCACATAAATCACTATTACTAAAATCATGACTTTTACTGTCTTTAAAAGCATTAACTAGATTTCTACTGTACACAGCAACATAAATTGTAGAGATCTGGTTAATGCTTTAAGAGTTGCATATATACAAATTTAATTTCAGTATGAATATTTTATAATGTAAAATGTTACTTAGCTTTCATGTGTAACTGTTATAAATAGCAGGCTAATTCATTTAAGTTTCTTAGGATGGTATGATGGTTTATTTTATGTGTCAACTTGACTGGGCCATGGGGTACCTAAATAAAAGGTTATTTCTGGGTATATCCATAAGGGTGTTTCAGATTAGATTAGCATTTAAGTTGGTGGATTTACTAAAAATAAATTGCCCTTCTCAATGTGGGTGGGCACCATCCAAACATTGAAGGCCAAAATAGAACAAAAATCAGAGGAAGAAAGGATTAGTTCCTTTCCTACCTGCCTAAGTGAGCTGGGACATAGCTCTTCTCTTACCCTTGGATTGGAATTTACATTATCAGTTCCTCTGATTCTTCTTTAATTCTCAGGACTAGAATTATACCACAGGCTTTCTTAGGTCTCCAGCTTGTAAGCAGACAGCAGATTGTGGGATTTCTCCGTCTCCATAATCACATGAGCTACTTTCTCATAACAGCGCTCTCTCTCTCTCTTTCTGTATATACACTATACATGCACTCACACACACACTCAGTCATGTCTGACTCCAACCGCATGGGCTGTAGCCCGTCACATTCCTCTGTCCATGGGGATTCTCCAGGCAAGAATACTGGATTGGGTTGCCATGCCCTACTCCAGGGGATCTTCCTGACCCAGGTCTCCCACATTGCAGGTGGATCCTTACCAACTGAGCCACCAGTGGGTGGGTGGGTGGGTGTGTGTGTGGGTGTGTGTGGGTGTGTGTGGGTGTGTGTGGGTGTGTAGGCTTCCCAGGTGGTAATAGTAGTAAAGTATCTGCCTGCCAATTCAGGAGATGGAAGAGATCTGGGTTTCTTCCCTGGGTTAGGAAGATCCCCTGGAGTAGGGCATGGCCACCTACTCCAGTATTCTTGCCTAGAGAATCCCCATGGACATAGGAGCCTGAAAGGCTACAGTTCAATGGGTCAAAAAGAGTTAGACATGACTGAAGTGATTTAATACACACACACACACACACACACACACACACATATATAATATATATATATTGCATGCTATATATTGATTCTGCTTCTCTGGAGAACACTAATATAGATGACACAGTTTGTGTCTGACCACAAAGTTCTAGTCAAGAAAAGTAGAAAAATCAGATAAAATAAAAAGTTTCTGTTTATAGGCATCAGAGATTTGTGGAAACAAAGAGGACTAGAAAGTCCAAAATCCTGAAGAAGTAGGAATCCTGGAGAGGTCCCTGACAGATCTGCAGCCATTTCTGCCCTGGGACACTTCTGGCTTGATGCAGTCAGAATCCATAGTAGAAGCTTGGTGCAGACAAAGGGTCTCACTGGGAAAGGAAAGGTTGGCAGAACCTTGGTGGTCTCTGGTTCTGAAGTGACAAAGAAAGTGAGATTTGAGAAGTGTTAAGTACAAAGAATGCATATCCCTGAAGAGACTTGTCAAATTCTAAAGGTACTTTGAAACTTCACATACAGAGGAAGTTTGTTATAAGCACTCACTCCTGAGATTAGGAATGAAAAAATGTATCACCATTCTGTTCAATATTATACTGGAGGGTCAAGTAACTACAATAAAATAAGAAAAGGAAATGAAAGGTGCAAGTGTTAAAATGAAATAAAATCCATTATTCTACATATGACTATTTTGTGATTATAGTAAATTAAAAGAATCCATAGACAAACTATAAGAATAGTTAATGATCATTCTGTACAAAGTCAATAAACAAAATTAATTGTATTTCCATATACCAATATATCAGTCAATGTTTGCTGTGTAAAAACCACTCCTAAAACTTGTTGATTAAAAAATTATCTGTTCAGCTGCAAATCTGAACATCAAAAATTGGGTCTGGGATAAGCTAAGCAGGTTCAGGTTTCAGCTTCTTGTCTCTTCAAGACTTGGTTCAGCTCACGCATACTCTCTGATCAACTTCTGTGCCACTTAGCATTGGTTGGCTCGAGATGGTCATAGCTAGGATGACTCAACTCTGTTCAAGCTGATTATTCAGCAGCAGCAGGCCATCTTAGACTTTTTTGCCAAGTATTACTAGAAAATTATTCAGTCAAAGCAAGTCACAAGGTCATCTAGATTCCATGAGAGGAGGAGTGGATGCTTCCTCTTGATGGAAAGAATTAAAGAATTATATTGCAAAGGATATAAATACAAAGGGGGTGGAAAACTAGGGCTATAGATATAATTAACCTATCACAATCAGCAACAAAGTAGTATAGAATTTACATAAAGATTAAATATAATATCAAAATGTCAAATACCAAACATCTAGACAAGACAGAGTAACAGAAAAAAATTTCTTTCCATTTGAAGCAATGAACAAATATATGAACAGTTTTTAAGAGAACAGGCATGAAGCAATGAAGGACAATGATCCCTAAAGGACAAGAAATGAACAAGAGTCCTGTGATCGCTCCAACTTAATGCCTTAAGAAAGCACATGCGAAGAACCCAGGTAGTGTCCAGGAAACTCCACAAGTTAAGAAGACAGAGTTGGAAGTTCAGGGACACTAAGCCACTAGAGTCTGCCACCAGAGTACTGGAAAAAAGAGAGTTATCCAGACTTAAACCACTTTCAAAAGCAGATTGGCTTTAAACGTTAAACCCATACATACTGTATGATCCAGTCATACCACTGTCTGAGTATTTAACCAAGTGCAAAGAAAGCTTTTGTACATACAAAGACTTGTATATGAACATTCATAGCAATTTATTCCTAATGTCCAGAAAACTGGAAAAAAAAAAAGTCCATCAACAATGTCCATGAATAATTTTGGATTGTTCATTTGTTTATAGAAATAAATTGAATTTTATTAGTCTTATCAATCTTCTTTCCTACACGCTAGCACATTTATTAGTTTTAGTAGTTTTTTGATATGGATTCTTTAAGATTTTCTGCACATAAGATTAAATTAAAACAATAATGTGATACTACTACACAAAAAAATGGATGGATAAAATTAACAGAAAATACCATAAGTTAGCAAGGATGGAAAATAACAGTGATGCTTACACTATGCTCTAGAGGGTATAAATTAATATAGCCGCTGTGGAAAACTGAAACTAAACCTATGTATACCTTATTATCCAGAAATTCCACGTCCTGGTATATACCCAAGAGAAATAAGTATATAGATTTACTAATAGACATGAATATGAGGGTGCATAGCAGCTCTATTCAGTAATATTTTCTAACTAGAAGTAATACAAATATCCATCTATAATAGAAGTTAAAGTGTGGGTTTTTTCCACACAATAAATACTCTACAGCAATGAATGAATTACAAATATACAAATTATAATATATGCATCAATGGATCTCACAAATACTGAACAAAAATAGTCTGGTTACCACAGAGTACTATAGGATCCTATTTTTGTTGTTCAGTCGCTACATCATGTCTGGCAATTTGTGACCCCATAGATTGCAGCATGCCAAGCTTCCCTCCTTCACTATCGCACAGAATTTGCTAAAATTCATGTCCATTGATTCAGTGATGCCATCCAACCATCTCATACTGTTGCCCCCTTCTCTTCATGCCCTCAGTCTTTCCCAGAATCAGGGTCTGTTCCAAAGAGTTGGCTCTTCATAACAGGTGGTCAAAATACTGGAGCTTCAGCTTCAGCATCAGTCCTTCCAATGAATATTCAGGGTTGATTTCCTTTAGGATTGACTGGTTTAATCTCCTTGCTGTCCAAGGAACTCTCAAGAGTCTTCTCCAGCACCACAATTCAAAGGCATCAGTTCTTCAGTACTCAGTCTTCTTTATGGACCATTTCTCATATCTATGCATGACTACTAGAAAAACCACAGCTTTGACTCTTCAGACCTTTGTCAGCAAAGTGATGTCTCTGCTTTTTTAATACACTGTCTAGGTTTGTCATCCCTGGAGGAGGTCATGGCAACCCACTCCAGTATTCCTGCCTGAAGAACCCCATGCACAGAGGAGCCTGGTCCATGGGGTTCCTGGACACAAACAGCCCACAGGGACACAGAGAGTCAGACACGACTGAATAGCCTGCACGCACGAGGTTTGTCATAGCTTGCACACACTAGGTTTTTCATAGCTTGCATGCACTGGGTTGGTCATAGCTTTCCAAGGAGCAAGTGTCTTTTAATTTTGTGGCTGCAGTCACTGTCCACAGTGATTTTGGAGCCCAAGAAAATAAAATCTGTCACTGCTTCACTTTTTCCCCTTCTATTTGCCATTAAGTGATGGGGCCAGATGCCATGATCTTAGTTTTTGAATACTGAGTTTTAAGCCAGCTTTTTCACTCTCTTCTTTCACCCTTATCAAGAGGCTCTTTAGTTCCTCTTCATTTTCTGCCATTAGAGTCATATCATGAGCATATCTGAGCTTGCTAATATTTCTCCCTGCAATCTTGATTTCAGCTTGTGATTCATTCAGTCTGACACTTCACATGATGTACTCTGCATATAAGTTAAATAAACTGGATGACAATAAACAGCCTTGATGAACTCCTTTCTCAATTTTGAGCCAGTCCATTGTTCCATGTCTGGTTCTAACTGTTGCTTCTTAACCTGCATACAGCTTTCTTACAAGACAGTTAAAGTGGTCTGGTATTCCCATCTCTAAGAACTTTCCACAGTTTGTTGTGAGCCACACAAAAGCTTTAGCATAGTCAGTGAAACAGAAGAGGATGTTTTTCTGAAATTCCCTTGCTCTATGATCCAATGGATGTTGACAATTTGATCTTTGGTCCCTCTGCCTTTCCTATTTACATGAAGTAATACAGGACAACAGTCTGCAGTGTTAGAAGTTAGGTTAGCAGTTTCTCTTGGCAGTGCCTATGATTGGAAAGTGCTGAATCACACAGGTATGTTCAGTTTGTGGGAAACTCACTGGGTTTCACACTTGAGCTTTGGTCACTCAAATGCTCCCTATATTGGAAAGCATTGAGTGTGTCTGATGTCAGCAGCTGTACATGCCACAAACCTCCTTGACATTGGCATGCAGTCACCTTTCATTCCCAGACCATAGGGAAAGAGATGTAGAAGGAACATTCATTTCTTTGAGGCCTAAATGATACTAGTCACAAGAGCAGATATTTAAGATTACAGGTCCCAAATGCCAGATCCCAAGGGACAGATGGCCAATGTGTTTTATTTTCAATGAATTTGTGTTTGTAACATGCAGAGCTTTCTGAAACACAAGACCCAGAGGAGTGGCTGCACTTGCATGTATCTAAGGAGGTTCTGAT
The DNA here is from genome assembly GCF_023699985.2 of Odocoileus virginianus. Taxonomy (NCBI): domain Eukaryota; kingdom Metazoa; phylum Chordata; class Mammalia; order Artiodactyla; family Cervidae; genus Odocoileus; species Odocoileus virginianus. Next base: position 1,582,437 of record NW_027224334.1, read on the forward strand.
CTGGTTAGAATTTAACTGACATGTTTGACCATGGACTAAGGTGTTTGTTTACTTCTACTACGTGTTATCCACTGCATCATCTAAATATGTCTCCCATTTTTGAGGAGATTTTTAACATAAAATTTGCTTTCTTTGGCATATTACCACCAGATTGTATCTAAGAATGTTTCAGTCAATACAGTTCTCAGTCCTGTCTGACTCTTTGTGACCCCACGGACTACAGCACACCAGGCTTCCCTGTCCATCACCAATTCCCAGAGCTTGCTCAAACTCAAGTTCATCGAGTCAGGGATGCCATCTGACCATCTCATCCTCTGTCGTCCTCTTCTCCTCCTGCTTTCAATCTTTCCCAGCATCAGGGTGTTTTCCAATGAGTCATTTCTCCCCATCAGGTGGCCAAAGCATTGGAGCTTCAGCATCAGTCCTTCCAATGCATATTTAGGACTGATTTCCCTTAGGAATGACTGGTTTGATCTCCTTGCAATCCAAAGGACTCTCAAGAATCTTCTCCAACACCACAGTTCAAAAGCATCAGTTCTTTGGTGGTCAGCCTTCCTTAAGGATGTTTAAATTCCATCAAAAGGCCAACAGAAAGGAGAGAGACAAAACAATTTGGTCCCAAATAAATACAAAACAAATATGGCTTTTCTGATAGCTCAAACAGTAAAGAACCTACCTGCAATGCAGGAGTCCTGAGTTTGATCCCTGGGTCAAGAAGATCCCCTGGAGAAGGGAATGGCTACCACTCCAGTATTCTTGCCTAGAGCATCCCATGGGCAGAGAAGACTGGCCTGCTACAGTCCACGGGATTGCAAAGTGTCAGACACGACTGAGCGACTAAGCACACACACAAATATGAATGAAACTTGAAACTGTTCATTTGTTAGATTTGCTTTGATTAACTGTATCCCATTTTTGTACTCCTTACAATGTGTAGAAAGCTATAAACATTTAACTTGAGGTCTTTTAACAGCCCATATTGGTGTTAAGTGTCAGAGTCAAGACCTTATAGAGGGAATTAGCTATACATGGCCAAGTCATTGCTAATTAGATGTATTTGCAAAATGGAATTTCTTGTATCATGGAAATAAATCCATTGGAAGCTTGAGTATGGAGAAGTAACCTCAGGAAGGGATACATATATATCACTAGTTATCACTCTATAGGCAGGTACTCACGCAGATCATCAGAGGAGAGTGGTGGCGGGCTTTGCTTAATTGTCTGTCAGCTAGCTGATACCACCCTACTTCAGCTGCCCCCCAAGGGAGGAGACAGGCCTTTTTAAAAGAAACTAGCAGCAGTTCTATGTGCTTGACTGCAGTATGCTCTGAGGAGTCTCCTATGTAGTCCAGAGAGACACAGCAGAACAACTGCCAAGATGAAAACAAATGACTTAGAGTGGGGTGGACGCAGAAATACAGAGGAAGCAAAGAGGGGAAATGAGAAAATTCATTTATCCCTATATTAAGCAAGATGTTCCGTGAGCTCTATATATTACTGCCAAGTAAAAGAGGAGAAAAAATAAGTTTACTAACTATATAATTATGCATAGAATATATTAAATATCTCAAAAATAAATTTATAAGCACCCAAAAGCTCATGAGGAATTAAGAAAAACTACAAAAATTAACATGTCTGCCTAATCTAATTTTCTTCTATAACAGTAACAAGGATGCTGAATCAATAGTTATAATTAGTTTGATTGTCCAAAGAGGACTGAACATAGTAAACATGCAAAACATTATCTTTGTTAAATTTCTAATCCTAGGCCTCTTGGCAAATGTCTCTAAAATGGGAAAGACAGGAAAAAGACAGGGTTTAGATTATCTTCGGTGTACAAGGGGCTTCTTGTGAGCAATGCTCCTATCATCCTACAGGGGAAAAGAGGTGGCATGATGTATCAAACTGAATTCCTCAAGAATGTCATGCCTGTTCCTCTTTCATATAGTTATTAACTTAGATAAGACTGAACCATCAGACTCCAGAGTACAAACTGGAGAGGCTCCTATGAAGTCTGTTACTTCCGTTGTTGGAAAATATATCTTAACTCCTTGTACACTTTACTCTTCAACATCAGATATTTATTTAGTCGTACTTTCAATGAAGTATTTTAACAAAACTCCTTGAGAGAAATGAGGCAAATAAAATACTGGAGACTGAAGAAAATAGAATTAAATAACCAAAGCTCAATTTTAGATCAACTTCTTCCTTTCTTACTTTCTCTACCTATAAGTCTGGCCCTTCATTGTACTTGAATCAGTAAAAGGAGGTCTCCTGTTCCCAGGAAAATCTTTTTACATTCAACAAGACTTGCTTTCAGAGATGTTCCCTAAGCATATATTTCATTGCTAATTTGCCACTCAAAACCATTCACTGCTCTCAAACTTCTTATCAAAACACACAGGCCCTTTACAATCCAACCCCAATCTTTCTTTCCAATCTCACCTCCCACCACAACAGAACACCCTTGATTTCATAGCTATATCAATTTTCTTTTAGTTTCCCTGACTTGGCTTCAATATTATGCTGCTATTTTCCGTGTGATGTTGTACAAAGGGCATTACTGACTGCTGATGTTTAAAAGTATTTGTTTCACTGAATATTACCTAAATTTTAGAAAAGTTTTGGAAAAGGCTCAATACCAGCACCTCCTAAAGAATATATCTTACTAATTGTGAATTTAGCTGCAACATCATGACTGCTAAGTGAATACAGAAATTAGAAGTGCAGTCTCATCCAGAATGCTAGAATCGTACTAATAATTAGTGATCCTTATATTATTAGGTTGGTGCAAACATAATTTTTTTTTTTTGCATTGTTGAAATTTGCCATTTGATACTGGAATACATTCTTAAATAAATGTGGTTATGTTATATATCATTTTAATGTGCATTTCTTGCTTTACATTTTTTTTTTGCTAGTGACTTATTCAGTTCAGTTACTCAGTCGTGTCCGACTCTGCCACCCGATGAATCGCAGTGCGCCAGGCCCCCCTGTCCATCACCAACTCCCAGAGTCTACCCAAACCCATGTCCATCGAGTCGGTGATGCCATCCAGCCATCTCATCCTCTGTCGTCCCCTTCTCCTCCTGCCCCCAATCCTTCCCAGCATTAGGGTCTTTTCCAATGAGTCAGCTCTTTGCATCAGGTGGCCAAAGTATTGGAGTTTCAGCTTCAGCATCAGTCCTTCCAATGAACACCCAGGACTGATCTTTAGGATGACTTATTACTTTCTGCTTATTTTATATTTATTTTCAACTAGGGAAATGTTAGGGAAAAAAGCAAATACCAAGCAAAGCTAGTATGTTCAGGAAGCTATGAAAGAAATTGTTACAATAATAATTCTTTTCATAAGGACAAATGCTCTCATTACAAATATTCTCTTGTACAGTTTATTGCAAAGTCACAGGCAAAAATTTCAACATAACCACCTTCATTTTCATCCCTTAGTAATAAAGTGATGGAAAAGTAGGGAAATAAAAACTGAATAATCAGATAACATCCAATTTGGATAGCTGTACCATACTCATTCTTTCTAATATTAAGTTAGCAGTTACCCTGCACATAATTGTGTGACCACTGAATACATGTACAGACATTGTTTCATAAAGAAAGCATTTTATGATTTCTTTGTTGAAAAAGAAATGTCTTTTTTTGAAATGCTTTCATGACACTAAAAAAATTTATAATTAAAAAAATATTAAAAAAATAGTTACTGTTTTTTTTTTTTATGCTTTTCCCCTCACTCCCAAGCAAACTGCCCCAATTCCAGCTTTAGATATTATCCTTGACAATAGGCAGCTCTGTAATGAGAAAATGCCCATTCATTTGTCTCAACACTAGGTCCATTCACTGAGTTCATATAAGAGCAGCAAACCAAACCTGAGCTGTGGGACAATTAAAGGTGAACAGGTGTATACATTTTTTGAATGATAACTGAACCTATTTAATGAAGCAACTGTACTAAAGAATCTGCCTGCTGATGCAGGAGACATAAGAGATGCAGGTTCAATACCTGGGTTGGGAAGATCCTCTGGAGTAGGAAGTGGCAACCCACTCCACTATTCTTGACTGGAGAACCCTATGAACAGAGGAGCCTGGTGGGCTACAGTCCAGGGAGCCTCAAAGACAACTGAGTGACACATTTAATAAAAGCAACTTTAAAATTAGGGATGAAGTTCATATCATCAATCTCTGTGAATAGGAAAATTTTAAAGGGAAACTGATTGCATATTTTTTATATTTCAGATCCAGAGAGAGATGATTTTTAAAAACTGGTCTTTTCTCTTAGAACTCTCAAATAGCTGGGCTCAGAGAGAATCCAGTGATGTGATTACACAAATTTCACATCAAGTGTGATATGAAAATTTTGGCAACACCAGTAAAAATAGATCAAGAAATATGTTTGACTTTGGCCTTTTTTTTCTTCAGTTCAAAATTCATAGTTTTGATTATTCTCCAGTGACTAGAGTCTGTGACACATTAGAATTGAGCTTGCTGCATGTGAGCAAGGGCATGCAGGGGCAATATACTATTGGACTGGAAGGAGCCTTGCCCTGCCAGCCCCAGGGCCTTCTCTGTGAGGTTGTGCACCTAGTTAGGCGGAGTCTATATTTAGAAGGACTGGAAGGTGTTTCCCACTACTGGCAAATTGTGGGTTGGGGCTGTGAATGTTGAAGGGACTATGCAAAACAGACACTAACTCAGGTTGCATTATCAACTCCTACGCTTAGTCACTCAGTCATGTCTGAATCTTTGCGACCCCATGGACTGTAGCCCACCAGGCTCCTCTGTCCATGGGGATTCTCCAAGCAAGAATACTGGAGTGGTTGCCATGCCCTCTTCCAAGGGATCTTCCCAAGCCAGGGATCGAACCCATTTCCCCCGCATTGCAGGCAGATTCTTTACCGTCTGCACCACCAAACCATAACTTTTCTTGCAGACATTTTCTATCTGCCACTTGCCATTCTCATATCTGAAAAGTTGATTTAATCATATAGCATACTTCATAATTAATCCTGCTTTTTTTTTAATTTGACATGGTAACATTTTACATAAACTTTAATATTTTTGTTTCAAAAAACAGTAGCTGATACTTTGATCACATATTGGTTACCATTCCAAACATTTCAAATACAATGTAGTCGATTCTCAACAAACAGTTCTATGGTGTGAGGGATGTACTTGTTGTTTGCTAATTAGTCACTAAGTTGTGTCCGACTCTTAGACTATTACATCTCAATTTTTCAGATTGAAAAAACAAGCTGAGGCACAGAAAAGTTAAGTAATCTCTCTATTTACTACATAGGAAAACAAACCCAAGAAGTCTGTCTCCAGTAGGCACTTTCACCTCTGAGTTATTCTGTCCCTCATAACTACACTGGATGCCATGAAACATGTTTACCAAATATTTTCAAAATAGTATTCGAATATTAGACATCTAAGTTCAAAAATAGTTATTTTCTTTGTTTGCTATCTGAGCTAAAATTATTTGGAGAAATTTTAAAAACCATCTCACCACAAATTATTTTTTAATTGATAAAATACACTGTATTCTGAATTTTTACTTGAGCATTTAGAAATTATTTTCAATTACCTTAAAATAATCCAGTTGTTTTAATAACTAGACATCTGGAGAACATAGTAAATTATTTAAACTTCAGGATGTCATATTTGTCCCCAAGTTTTTTGTTACATTTTATATGCTGTGTCAAAAGCATATTGCATAAAAATGGTCACCCTAAGGATATAAGACTTCTTTCATGTTTATTTTGCAATTTCACCCCAGATTAAATAAAATCTACTTTTTAAATTCTACATGACTTAAACCTTAACTAAGATAAGTATGATTAGAGGTATTTACTATAAAGAAGTGATATTTTTCTAGTGAAATAAATTTCAAATAGCCCTTTCTTCACTACAGTTATCAGAGAAAACAGTTCTTTAGGGAAATTTTTTCATACCACCAAAAATGGACCTGATAGGGATCACGGACACAATGCAGACTACTCTGCTTGTTTGAGAATCAGGCAGCCACAGTGTCACACTGCTACTCTCATACATAGAAAGGCAGATGTATTTTTCAGAACTTGAGCTATTGGAAGAAAGCAAGATACTCATTAGAAATTAATGGATTAAGAACGAATGATTGTTCCACTGAGTGCTATTTCTGTTTGGGGGCCAGTACCACACTGTCTTGATTACTGTAGCTTTGTAGTATAGTCTGAAATCAGGAAAGCCAATTCTTCCACCTCCATTCCTTTCTCAAGATTGCTGTGACTATTTGGAGTCTTTTGTGTTTCCATACAAATCATGAAATTTTTTGTTCTAGTCCTTTGAAAAATGCATTGGTAATTTGATGGGGATTGCATTCAAACTGTAGATTGCTTTAGGTAGTATAGATTTTTACAATAGTAATTCTTCAAGTCCAAGAACAAAAGATATGTCTAGATCTGTTTGTCTTGTCTTTAATTTCTTTCATCAATTCAGTTTCTGAGTCATGTCTGACTCTCTGTGACCACATGGACTGCAACACACCAGGCTCCCCTGTCCATCACCAATTCCTGGAGCTTGCTCAAACTCATGTCCATCGAGTCAGTGATGCCATCCAACCATCTCATCCTCTGTCATCCCCTTCTCTTCCTGCCTTCAATCTTTCCCAGCATCAGAGTCTTTTCTGATGAGTCAGTTCTTCATATCAGGTGGCCAAAGTATTGAAGCTTCAGCATCAGTCCTTTCAACGAATATTCAGGATTGATTTCCTTTAGGATGGACTGGTTGGATCTCCTTGCAGTCCAAGGGACTCTCAAGAGTCTTCTCCAACACCACATTTCAAAAGCATCAATTCTTCAGTGCTCAATTTCTTTCAGGTCCAACTCTCACATTCATACACAACTACTGGAAAAACAATAGCTTTGACAATACAAACCTTCATTGGTAAAGTAATGTATCTGCTTTTTAATATGCTGTCTAGGTTGGTCATAGCTTTACTTCCAAGTATCAAGAGTCTTTTAATTTCATGGCTGTGGTCACCATCTGAGGTGATTTTGGAGCCCAAGAAAATAAAGTCTGTCACTGTTTCCATTGTTCCCCCATCTATTTGCCATGAAGTGATGGGACCAGATGCCATGATCTTAATTTTTTGAATGCTGAGTTTTAAGCCAGCTTTTTCACTCTCCTCTTTCACCTTCATCAAGAGGTTCTTTAGTTCCTCTTCTCTTTCTACCATAAGGGTGGTGTCATCTGCATACCTGAGGTTATTGCTATATCACCCAACAATCTTGATCCAGTTTGTGCTTCATCCAGTCCAAGCATTTTGCATGATGTACTCTGCATATGAGTTAAATAAGCAAGGTGACAATATATAGCCTTGATGTACTCCTTTCCCAATTTTGAGCCAGTCTGTTGTTCCATGTCCAGTTCTAACTGTTGCTTCCTGACCTGCATACAGATTTCTCAGGAGGGAGGTCAGGTGGTTTGGGTACACCCATCTCCTTCAGAATTTTCCAGAGTTTGTTTTGATCCACACAGTCGAAAGCTTTGGCATAGTCAGTAAAGCAGAAGTAGACGCTTTTCTGGAACTCTCTTGCTTTTTTGATGATCCAGTGGGTGTTGGCAATTTGATCTCTGGTTCCTCTGTCTTTTCTAAAACCAGCTTGAACATCTGGAAGTTCACGGTTCATGTACTGGTGAAGCCTGGCTTGGAGAATTTTAAGCATGACTTTACTAGTGTTGTGAGATGAGTGCAGTTGTATGGTAGTGTAAACATTCTTTGTCATTGCCTTTCTTTGGAATTGGAATGAAAACTGACCTTTTCCAGTCCTGTGGTCATTGCTGAGTTTTCCAAATTTGCTGGCATATTGAGTGCAGCACTTTCATGGCATCATCTTTTAAGATTTGAAATAGCTCAACTGGAATTCTATCACCTCCACTAGCTTTGTTCGTAGTGATGCTTCCTAAGACCCACTTGACTTCACATTCCAGGATGTCTGGCTCTAGGTGAGTGATCACACCATTGTGATTATCTGGGTTGTGAAGATAGTACTTCTGCATATTCTTGTCACCTCTTCTTAATATCTTCTGTGTCTGTTAGGTCCATACCATTTCTGTCCTTTATTGTGCCCATCTTTGCATGAAATGTTCCTTGGTCTCTAACTTTCTTGAAGAGATCTCTAGTCATATAACTCTAATTACTATAAGACACTGAAGTTTCCTGCGTAAGACTTTGTCTATTTAGGTATTTTATTCTCTTAGCTGCAGTGGTACATGGGATTGTTTCCCTAATTTCTCTTTCTGATTTTTCATTGTTAGTGTATAGGAGTGCCTGTGATTTCTGCATATTAATTTTGTATCCTACAACTTTACTAAATTCATGGACTAGCTCTAGTAATTTTCTGGCGGCATCTTTAGGGAAAGCCCAGAGATAAACCCAAGCACTCATGGGCACCTTATCTTTGACAAAGGAGGCAAAAGTATACAGTGGAGAAAAGACAGCATTTTCAATAAGTGGTGCTGGTAAAATTTTCAGCTATGCATAAAAGAACACTTCCTAACACAATACACCAAAATAAACTCAAAGTGGATTAATGACCTAAATGTGAGGCCAGAAACTATAAAACTCTTAGAGGAAAACATAAGCAAAACACTCTATGACACAAATCACAGCAACATCCTCTGATCCACCTCCTAAAGTAATGGAAATAAAAACAAAAATAAACAAGTGGGACCTAATTAAACTTAAAAGCTTTTGCACAGCAAAGGAAACTATAAATAAGATGAAAAGACAACCCTCAGAATGGGAGAAAATAATTGCAAATGAAACAACTGACAAAGGATTAATCTCCAAAATTACAAGCAGCTCATACAGCTCAATACTAGAAAAACAAACAACCCAATCAAAAAGTGGGAGGAAGACCTAAACAGACATTTCTTCAAAGAAGACATACAGATGGCCAACAAACAAATGAAAAGATGCTCAATATCACTTATTATTAGAGAAATGCAAATCAAAACTACAATGAGGTATCACCTCACACTGGTCAGAATGGCCATCATCAAAAAATCTACAAACAATAAATGCTTGAGAGGGTGTGGAGAAAAGGGAAACCTCTTGCTCTGTTGGTAAAAATATAAGTTGATACAACCACTATTAAAGACAGAATGGAGATTCCTTTAAAAACTAGGAATAAAACTACCTAGTATGAGCTTGCAATCACACTATTGGGCACATACTGTGAGCCAACCATAACTGAAAAAAACACATGTACCCCAATGTTCATAGCAACACTATTTACAATAGTTAGGACAAGAAAGCAACCCAGATGTCCACTAAGCGACAAACTGATGAAGACGTTGTGGTACATATATACAACGGGATGTTACTCAGAGGGAAGGGATATATGTATTCCTATGACTGATTCACAGTGTTGTATGACAGAAGACAACACAATACTGTCAAGAAATTATCCTTCAATTAAAATAATTTTAAGAAAACCTAATATTTTACTTCACCAATAAATAATGTTTTTGGCTAGAACTAAAATGCATTTTTGTAATTCCCACTGAGATCCTAAGTAAGAAATCCAGAGCCTGTTTCGGAATGCCACGGATAAAATGTGGAAGAGACAGTAAACTTCTCTAGGAAGTTAATACTGGTTTAGAATTCCTTCCACTTCCTATGAGGACCTGAAAACTAGCTCATGGGTGCATGCTCAGTCGTGTCTGACTCTTTGTAACCCCATGGAATGTAACCCTTCAAGCTCCTCTGTTCATGGACTTTTCCAGCGAAGAATACTGGAGTGGGTTGCCATTTCCTACTCCAGGGGAATTTCCTGACCCAGAGATCAAACCTGTGTCTCCTGTGTCTCCTGCATTGGCAGGCAAATTCTTTACCACTGACCACCTGGGAAGTCCAAAAAATAAACCCAGGTTCCCCTTAATAATGTCTTACATAGTAAAGTATACAAAGCACTTCTTTATTTGGGGTTTAGTCCTTCTCAATAAATCTTTTATAGTGTTACTCACCTCCATGTAAAGGAACTTCTCTAGGAATTATTATAAATTGGCACTGGCAAATGGAAGACTATTACATTTAAGCATTTTCATCTAAATTGGGTAAAATTTGGTAAGTAACACTCACTTTTAAAAATCCTTTCATTTTCACCATAAAGTTTCCAATGCCCTACTCTGGTGTGGATGTACTACAAATAACACAAAACCACATTAACTACTCTCAATTTAAATCAGGCCCACAAATTAAGAGGACTTTTAATGCTGCCCAGTTATGCTATATTTTTGACCTGTCCAGGTACTCTCCTCACCTAAACATGCCTCATGCCTTCTTCTTTCTCTTTGAATCCCAAATATTTCTTTATTTATCCTGAATTGCAATTATGACCTTGCTTCCTACTGAGGCAATTAGAAGAGAACTTCAACAGGCTCTTACCACCACCTCTGCTTACCCACCAGCATTGGTCACCATATTCTCTGTCCTCCTATCTGCTACTATTGCTGCCAAGCTTCATTTCTATGTATAACTAATTGAATCCATGAATACTATCCAGTCAAGGATATTGCTTCTGTAATTACTCTCTTTCTCTAATACGTCAATACTTTCCTCTCTATTGGATTACTCCTGTCAGCACCTATCAGAATGGTTTGCTCCCTCCTTCTTGAAATACTTTCCTTTTTTGGCTACTAGCACACTACATTTTATTGATTTTCCTGCTACTATTCTGGTTTCGCTTTCTTAGTCTTTTTTGCTACTCCTTCTACCTTTTCCCAAACTTTATAAAAGCTGAAATGCTTCAAGCCTCACTCTAGGAAGGGCACAGACCCGCCATCCTTCTTTATCCATACTCATGTCTTTTGCTATATCATTCAGTCTCATAATTTTAAATTTCACCTACATGCTAACAACTCATAAAATTACAATTTCAGCTCATAGTTGTGCTCCAAACACCTTTGCAACATCTCCATTTTGATGTCCAACAGACTTCAAAGTCAACATATTAAGGCTACCAGATTAAATACAGAAATACAAATTTGGCCAAGAGAACTTCCACGGACTTGTCTTGCATTTCCATTTGCTAAATCTGGCGAGCTTCTGACATGCTCAAAGTTGCACTCCTGTTCTTACTCTTACCCACAACCCTTCCCAAATCAGTTTATGTCAATCATCTTCACATCCACTTGGGATAAAACTTTGGAGCTATCCTTTTTCATTCATATATCCCATTCCATAAAAATCTTCTTGGCTCTACTTTCAACATATATCCAGAATCAGACTACTTTTCATTATGTTTCATGTCCTGTGATGCCCTTTCCCACAACCAAATCATCATCTCTCTGCAGGATCACTGCAATTGACACCCAACCAATTTAATAGATCCTACTCCTCTTACCATCTGAGCTTCCCTCATCATTATAGTCTCACCTCTTACCATCTAAGCTTCCCTCTTATCATTATAGTCTCACCTCTTACCATCTGGGCTTCCCTGGTGGCTCAGATGGTAAAGAATTTGCCCAGGTTTGATCCCTGGATTGGGAAGATCCCCTGGAGAAGGGAATGGCCACCCACTCCAGTATTCTTGCCCAGAGAATTCCATGGACAGAGGAGCCTTGTGGGCTACAGTCCATGGGGCCACAGAGAGTCAGATGTGACTTTCACTTTTCATACTACACTCTTACAGTCTACTCATCCCAAAACCAGTCCGAGTGGTCCTCTTAAAACATAAGGAGATCATGCTCAGAGTAAGGGCAATATGTCTTATAATGAATTATTAGGGTTCTCCTTGCTTTTTCTGTCTGACCTCATTTCCCACAAATCACTTACCTAGTCTTGTTTACTCTAATCCTTGAACACATCAGGCAAGCACACGTCTTAGAGCACTTCACTAGCTGGTCCTTCTACCTGGAGCATTCTTTCCTCCAATATGTGAAAAAACAAACTCCCTTAATTTCTTTAAATCTTTAACATCATTCTTATTGAGGGAAACTGGATGACTATTCAAAAGGCCACTTGCTCCTCCCTCCCTCATCACTTCTATCTTTTATTCTTTCTTTTATAGCACTTATCAACCTTCAGTATTCTTCTTACTCAGGTTTATTGTCCATTGTCTCTCTTCCCCTACTACAATGTAAGATTCACAAGCATAGGGACTTTTATTTTTTTCTTTTTTCCCCTTTGAACTCAATATGTAACCTTAGTGCTTGGAAAAGTATCTGGCATGTGCTGGTGATCAGTAAACATTTATGGAGTGAATTAATGAAAATTCAATCTCAAATTGGGGCAATGGAGACATATTCCTGGTGTAATAGAGTCTGTTGGAAATGGTATATCCTCCATTTCTTCCTATGAGGCACAGGCTAAGGAAAATGCATATAAACAAGAATTCCTCTTTCTTTCTGATACATTATCAGACACAACTTCAAAAGCACAGCACTTAAATCAGAATAAAACAGGCCAGTGGAAAGAGCTTCTCCTCAGACCTCTATATGACACTGCTAAGTCTGGTTTTTTAGATATAAAACCAATAATGATAAGTTAAATGTAGAAGTAGAAAAATCAACATGAGGATGTTGAACATTTAAATAAATACTTCCATCTGATTCTCCTTTACCTTAAAGTATATCAAATGGAAAATGTTTAAAAGTAGCTTCATTTTAAAACAATTTCACCCACATCTGGTTGCAATATGTATTTTTCTTTTAATAACAGTGTTTGATTGAAAAATCCAACACAATTAAAATTTTGGATGGGTCTATATATAGATGGCTCAAAGTCTACAAATGAACTAAAACATATCAATAATTAGAACTTCAGCAGATCAGATTTGCTTATTCTTTTGTTTTTAGCCCAATAGAATGCTTATTCAACAGATGACTACTGCTATTGTTAGAAGGCAGTAATGCATCTAAACCATGTTTGCTTAGCCTAGCAAAATAATAAATAGTGCTGCGTTTATCCTTTTGTTTCTAAGGCCAACTGTTGGCTTTATTTAATACCCTCTTAACATGCTAATAGCTCCTAATGGTCACATCAGCCATCAGTTAAACAAACCATTAGGTTGAGAAAAGAAATTTCAATAAAGGCAACTCACTAATTTGTTGATTGTTAATGGACATTAGCCCATTCAGGACTTTAGCCTAGACATATAGTTTAACTCAGAATCTATTATAGCGGTTTCTCTATACATAGTCAAGAGGCTAATTCGGCATTCTAAGTATTTCTATTTCCAGAAGACATGCTACTTAGATTTTTCCATGCAAATTAGATATTTCCAATCTGTGACATACACATAATGAAAAGAACCTGCCAAAAATACATTGACTTTCAAATTATGTAATTTTCACACAGTTTATGATTAAGGATAAATTTACAAGGGTCTTCCTAATCTCTTTCTCAATTATTAAAGCACTGTTACTTCTATTTTAGTTTTAGAGCTAGTCATTTCTGTTTTAGATTCAAAGTATCTTTTATATGATCAAAATACCACATTATGAAGCCAGAAAAATGAAAGTCAAAGACATTGTTATAAATAAGACTTTGCTGTTCGCTTCATGCTTGCCTTCACTGACTAGAGTTTAAATTGCTTGAAACATTTTTGTGTGTTGGCACTTTCATCTAATTTATTTAATTTTTAAATAGAAATGGGATTTGATTACTGTTTTCAGAATATTTACTCAAAATCTGATATTTGAAATAGCAAAGAAAAACAAATTCATAGTTCTTCAATCTTAAAAAGTTAATATACATGTTTCTTTTTGTAGTTGCATGATTTTTCTTGTGATAATTCCAAGACTTAAACTCAATTTTATACATTGTCAGACACCAAAGCACACATAGGACTGTGGAAGATCACATGATTATACTCATATTTTACACAGATGCCATTCACATTATATAGTAATAGGGTAACAATTACATTTGGTATGTAGTATGAAAGCCAAGCATTGGATGAACTCAGGATTTCACATTTTTGCCCCTGCTTGTCTTCAAAAGTAAGCATCTTGAATAACAGCTGAGCTGAGCCTGAAAATTCCTGGCACTTTGAAGGTATTATCACCATAACCTCACATTATTTATTACTTTACACAGTTCATAGAGAAGAGGTTTAAGGTGATTAAAGCAACCAAAGATTTAGGAATCAAGTTTCTCAGCTTTGAAATTTGAAGAAATATCTTATGGACATGCAAAGTTCTCACAACAAATTAACAGGAGTTTAAAAATCATTCTCCCTTGTGCCACTGAATCATTTAATTATTACCTCAACCTTCAGAAACTAAATGTCCTGGTCATACAATCACCTAATTATCATGACTAGATCCTACAGTAGCTTGTGTGTACACATTTTAAAGCCATAACACAGTATAGTGGAAAAGACTGCAATGCATGTCATAGACATCTCCAAATTTATTGTATAAACTAAAGAATGTTCATATTTTAATTTTTTCCTTTTCAGTCTCTAAAAAAATCACTAAAAGTATATACCACTGGGTAGCAACTCCTATTTTTAGGTATTAAACTTGCAAAGCTTTTCCTGAAAATTTCTTAGAAAATTAATTTGTCTGTTTTAATCTATACACTATATCTTAATTGTATATTACTGTTATTTCATGTGCCATGTTGCATTTTAACATATATTGAAACTTTATAGCATTATGTTGACAAATATATAAAGTTCAACATATATTTACTGAAAAAATTGTCAATATTTCCAAATTTTGAAATGTGATAACCACCATTTTTAATAATCTTAAATAATCATTTACTCAATAATTCAATTCATAAACATTAATTAAAAATGCAGGCCTTGCAGGGTTGCTGTGAGAATTAACTATGATACATAATATAGTATAGTATTGAGACCCACTAAATTTTAGGACTTAGAGTAGGAGAGGATGATTCTGCCATGCTTGTAGAGGAGACTGAATAATTTTCCATAACTAATAAAATAAAGTAGGACCCTTTATTTACTCTGATCTAAAGTTGTTTCTGACTCTACTTAAGAAACATGGTCATGTTTAACTTATTCTGTTCACAAGGAAACCAGCTGGGAACAGTGTCTATTTTTCATTCAACCATTGATATTGAAATGATAAGTTGGCAACCATAGTTATTTCCTGTCCATAGCTCATTACAAAGTCACCAGGTTGATCTATCAAGTAAGGGAGTAATTCAATTGATTGATCTGAAACTACTATTGGATTCAGTGACCTTAAATTTGCTCTCTTTCCATAAAGAAAATATTTTCAGCTAACAGGTACTTTACTTGACCAGTATATGAGCTTAATCTGATTAATCAATTAGGATGCTGAGTTCTGTTGTGTTATTATATGGTAAATACAAACACACGAAAAAAGAATAATGATGACTTAGAAAATCTTATAGAACAACAGTTATTACCAACTCAACCCTAGAATCTTATCAGTTGATTTTGTAGTTATCATAGTTCTAATCATAGCACCATCTTTGTCCCAGATAATGAGAAACAATTATAATTCAATCCTTATAAAGGAAAGATTGAAAAACATTTAAAAAGCATTTATCATTTGCCCAACTTTGTCCCATTGTTTCTAATTATGTATTTTGGAGCTCACCTATCTGACAGTCTCCCAGGTGATTGAAACTGACTGTTCCTTGGCACATCTCTCCACACTTGTGCCTAGGTGTACAAGTGATCTTCTTTCCTGTGACCTAGATGTCTTATGATCATATTTTCTGTCTTCCTCAGGGGGTTTTGCTTTACAAGCATTATCATTATTTGATGACTCTAAATTTCCTTTTTCATTCATTTATGCATCAAGAAATGTAATTGAGTACCTCATTTTACGCCAGCACTGATCACTGATCATAGGAAATCAGCAGTGAATTCAAAGATTAGAGAAAGCGGAAACTATTGTTTTGAATACTTTCTGGTATAAAGGAGAAATGGATCCAAACCTTTTAAGTTATCTTACTTTTTGTGCATTAAGTTCAGCAATTTGATTACCTAGTTTCTAAAGAGTTTTCGGGGAACATTTCCACCCAGAATACTTCTTCCTAATTTGGTTTTATAACTCCAGTAAACTTGCTAAAATCTTAAAAGTTGATTCTCCCAGAAACTGTGTAATGATTAACGAAAAGAAAATAGCATTATAATATTAACATGTATGATAAATAGCATGTATGAGAAATAGCAAGAAATTACTAAAGTATAACCAGTCTTTTTTTACTTGTAGATTTGATTATAAAGCTGGTTTTGCCAGTAACTGCAAACTGAAGAAAATATTTCACATTGAACATGACAACTACAGATAGACATTATACTTTAAAAATAGCCAAGCCCAGTAAGGTAGAAGTTAATCCTTTTTTTCAGCTTTAGGAGTACAGAAGAGGTCATGAAATGTAAATTCAGGAACATGAATATTTCTATCTAGTCAGGTGAGATTTTAAAATTCTATTATATTTTCAATTGGAAAATTTCTGTTATATTTCAGAACCTATTTTTGCTTACAGATTAGATGAACTGGTCAAGCAATAAAAGATTTCCCATATGGGACATTCAGTGGCAGTTGAGTGATGGCTGTCTCATTAGGGAGCATATGCACTTTGCAGATGACCACATTCTTACCACTCCTCATTGCCATGGGCACTGCTTGCTTTATTCATGTTTATCATTTGTCAAATCCCATAAACATTTGAGTTTGTGGACCATGACCCAAATTAGCCTGATATAGGGAGAAGTCAAAGAGCACTGGAATTCCAAGTAAATGATTGAGGTGAGACATGGAAGGCTTTCCTAAGTAACATCCAGTCTGAAAGTTATCCTATTCTCACCCAAGTCTAGAATGGTTTTCATATTTCCCGGCTTATCTGAGCTGAGAAACATGTATACATTTTTATAAAAGAAGTGCTCACAACAAAGGAAACTATAAGGAAGGTGAAAAGACAGCCCTCAGATTGGGAGAAAATAATAGCAAATGAAGCAACAGACAAAGGACTAATCTCAAAAATATACAAGCAACTCCTGCAGCTCAATTCCAGAAAAATAAATGACCCAATCAAAAAATGGGCCAAAGAACTAAACAGACATTTCTCCAAAGAAGACATACAGATGGCTAACAAACGCATGAAAAGATGCTCAACATCACTCATTATCAGAGAAATGCAAATCAAAACCACAATGAGGTACCATTACACACCAAGTCAGGATGGCTGCTATCCAAAAGTCTACAAGCAATAAATGCTGGAGAGGGTGTGGAGAAAAGGGAACCCTCTTCTGTTGGTGGGAATGCAAACTAGTACAACCACTATGGAGAACAGTGTGGAGATTTCTTAAAAAACTGGAATTAGAACTGCCATATGAGCCAGCAATCCCACTTCTGGGCATACACACCAAGGAAACCAGATCTGAAAGAGACACGTGCACCCCAATGTTCATTGCAGCACTGTTTATCATAGCCAGGACATGGAAGCAACCCTGATGCCCATCAGCAGACGAAGTGGATAAGGAAGCTGTGGTACATATACACCATGGAATATTACTCAGCCATTAAAAAGAATTTATTTGAATTAGTTCTAATGAGATGGATGAAACTGGAGCCCATTATACAGAGCGAAGTAAGCCAGAAAGATAAAGACCAATACAGTATACTAACACATATATATGGAATTTAGAAAGATGGTAACGATAACCCTATATGCAAAACAGAAAAAGACGCAGATGTATAAAACAGACTTTTGGACCCTGTGGGAGAAGGCAAGGGTGGGATGTTTTGAGAGAACAGCATCGAAACGTATATTATCTAGGGTGAAACAGATCACCAGCCCAGGTTGGATGCATGAGACAAGTGCTCGGGTCTGGTGCACTGGGAAGACCCAGAGGGATCGGGTGGAGAGGGAGGTGGGAGGGGGGACCGGGATGGGGAATACATGTAAATCCATGGCTAATTCATTTCAATGTATGACAAAAACCACTGCAATGATGTAAAGTAATTAGCCTCCAACTAATAAAAATAAATGGGAAAAAAATTTACATTAAAAAAAAAAGAAGTGCTCACTGCAAAAGTAGGAAAACATATCACAAAGTCACTGGACTTGTCCAGATAGCCTTTGAGCGAATGAGGAGAATTCACTCCCTCTCAGAAGGAATACTCTGAGAAGCCATTGTCAGCTCAAATACATGTGAAGAGGCTAAAGTGGTTTGAAATGATTTAACATGCAACTAGCAAGGGAGACAAGTATCCAACAAGGATACAGAAGACAGTCAGCTCAAAGGTGGCTTGTATCAGCTTTATAAGGGAACATAAGCTAAGACCAATACTGTTATTAGAGTGGTTCTCAATAAGTTATTTTTTGAATAAACAGATAAGTGGAAAGAAGTTTGATCAAAAAATGACCCCCAAAATAAGAATGTTATGGTAGCAATTCCTTTTAAGAATTACATGTATCCCCAAGTCCCTACTAATTTTAAGTACCACCAGAATCGCACTGAGGTCTTAGCTGAACATTATTTCTATTTTGTTGAAGTTTATGCTTCACTTGTTTATCAACTTCTCTGTGGTTTAGTCAAACTAACAGGTTAGTTCTTTTGAGTTAATGCTTCGTTGTTTTCTTTAGAAAGTCCTAAACTACAAAAAGCTACTTGGAAGATTAAATAAGCAAGAAAACCTACCTTTGTTTACAGATATTATTTTGAAGTACTGGTAATAAACAGTATACCTTATTATGCTGGTACCAAATCTAACCCTATTTCCATGTGGGTATAATAAATATTTCAAGCACATTATAACTAATAACCTTGTAGTATTAACTACAAAAGTAGTAGTAGAAGAGGCAAACAAACTAGACTGTTTTATAGATTGTATTAATACAGACTGTCAGAATTAGAAAGACATGATGTTAAACTTGGTCTTTCTCAACATTCCTCAGCTAGAGGTACTAGAACCTCTCACTATGAACCCACTCACCCGGCTTTCTTGGCTGACATGAAAAGGAAAGGCAGATATTATGAAGAGAAGTTTCTCACCAAATCCTGCCCCCACAGTGCAATGCCATTATATTTGCCTTGCCTGATACTTTACTTTTCCTGCTGTGTTGGAAGTGCTCTCTCAAGTGAATTTACAGGCCACTCAAGTGAGATCCTGGAATTTCCTCTCCTACCGTAAATGTTAGTCACTCAATCATGTCCAACTCTTTGCATCCCCATGGACTGCAGGCAGCCAGGCTCTTCTGTCCACAGGAATTCTTCAGGCAAGAATACTGGAGCGGGTTGCTATTCCCTTCTCTAGAGGATCTTACTGACACAAGGATCAAATTCAGGTCTCCTGCATTGCAGGCAGATTCTTTACATCTGAACCAGCAGTGAAGCCCCCCACCCCCCAAATCCATTACCATCTGAGGTTTGAATCGACTGTCCAAATTACATGATATTTCTAGTCTAACACTGAATAAAGTTTGCAGCTAAAATTCCTATTGTTGTGATCCAACCATGAATACTGAACTCCCTTTAACACTGATGTCTCCGTGAATAATCGTGCCTTTTCACTATCCCCTTGGACAGTGCACTGTCTTCTAGTACTGGAGTAAGCAATAAATATTAGGCCAATTAGATATTAGATGTTGTCTGTCCTGAGCTTAGCTGACTTATGACACCTCACAACCTTATTCCAGGAATTGTAATCAACAGGGATCCATGTGGTAACACTTTGAAGCATTCCTGCTATTCCAAACACACAGCACTGAGAGGTAAACAAAAAGAGAAAAAATAAACATCATCAGGAGCTAAACAGACCAAAAAATGAAGCAAAACAAAAACGCACATAGGAGGCGATAAGAGGGGCTACAGCCACTCTGGGTCTGCTGGGTTTTGAGTCACAGCAGAATCAAGCCTAGTATTTGACTTCTTTAGGGAAGCAGAAACTAAAATTGATCACCATGGAATCAGATCTTGCTTCTTAAAACCAGGCATTGGAGTGGAATTCATCACACATGAAAGGAAGTCAGAGATGCAGCTGCCTGCCACGGCAGAGGCAGCAGCTAACAGAACACTGCAATCTAGGAGGCAGGAGGATGCAGGCAAAGCCAGGCCAGGCCTTAAGGGACTCAAGCCACCTGTTGATTTAGTCACTAATTTGGAGATATGTCCAACATCATCAAGATGCTGTAGCCTTGAATGCCACACCAGACCTGGCTCTAGATTAGAGGCTCAC
Organism: Odocoileus virginianus; assembly: GCF_023699985.2. Classification (NCBI taxonomy): domain Eukaryota; kingdom Metazoa; phylum Chordata; class Mammalia; order Artiodactyla; family Cervidae; genus Odocoileus; species Odocoileus virginianus. The sequence goes on from NW_027224334.1 coordinate 1,602,630, forward strand.
AATTTCCCTCTATTGGGAAGCCCTTTCTTACCATCTCCGTGTACCTAAGTTCTTCTCATCCTCCAAGGGATCATCCTCCCTCCATGGAATACACTTAGAAAAATTCTAGACAAAAATATGATGTCTTCCCAGCAGTTCTTGATAGATGCATCTTGTGGAAAGAAAATTCTAAGTATATTTACTTAGAATTGGTAACTGGTAACCAGTGGTAGCCACACTGGTAACCCTGTTCTGTGTATATGAAGATCTCAGGTTGAAAACTGGTTCAACCACTCACAGCTGGATAGTAAATAGTTAACTAAGATCTTCAAAGTGTGACCACATGGATCTCTGTTGATTACAATTCCTGTAAAAATAGGGTTGCTGGGAGGGTCAGCCTGTGTGTAAAGTCATTAACATAGTACCTCATAGAGAGTAACCCTTCAATAGACATGAACTATCCTTACTGGAGTTTTGGTGGAAACCTTTTATAATAGGATATAAGATTTTGTGGTTAGGTTTTGTCTCAAGTAACTTGTGTGAAGGAGTCAGACCTACTTAGCTTTGCATTATGGATCTATGCCTTAGTGCCAAATGGCCATGAGCGCGTTATATAACCTGCTTAAACCAGATTAGCTACAGACTTGCTGGACACTAACAATGAAAAGAAAACTACCCTGAAAGAATAAAATATTCTGTTATTAAAATCAAGATTTGTAAACCTATTCAATCTATATCAGAAATTAGTAATGTATCTGATTTTTTTTTAAAGATACCACTTCATACCCATTAAATGTGCTACTATTTGAAAAAAGACTAAGTGTTGGTGAGGATGTGAAGAAATTGGAATCATTGTGCCAGGTTGGTAGGAATGTAAAGCGGTGCAGCAACTATGGAAAACAGCATTGCATCTCTTCACACAATTTATAAAAGGACTAGGATAAGGATAAGACACTGAAAAAGGATAAGACACCAAAAGATGAGTCCCCCAGGTTGGAAGATGTCCAGGGGACATCTACTGGGGAATAGCAGAGTACAACTACTAATAGCTCCAGAAAGAATGAAGCAACTGGGCCAAAGCAGAAATGATGCTCAGTTGTGGATGTGTCCAGTAATGAAAGCAAAGTCTGATGCTGCGAAGAACAGTATTGCATAGGAACCTCGAAAGTTAGGTCCATGAATCAAGGTAAATTGGACATGGTCAAGCAGGAGATGGTAAGAATAAACATTGACATCTTAGGAATCAGTGAACTAAAATGGACAGGAATGGGCAAATTTAATTCAGATGACCATTATATCTACTACTGTGGGCAAGAATCCCTTAGAAGAAATGGAGTAGCCCTCATAGTCAAGAAAAGAGTTTGAAATGCAGTACTTGGGTGCAACCTCAAAAGTGACAGAATGATCTCTGTTCATTTCCAAGGCAAACCATTCCACATCACAGTAATCCAGGTCTATGTCCCTACCACCGATGATGAAGAAGCTGAAGTTGATCACTTCTATGAAGACCTAGAAGACCTCCTAGAACTAACACTAAAAAGCAATGTTCTATTCATCACTGGGGATTGGAATGCAAAAGTAGGAAGTCAAGAGATACCTGGAGCAACAGGCAAGTTTGGCCTTGGAGAACAAAATGAAGCAGGGTAAAGGCTAACTGAATTCTGCCAAGAGAATGCACTGGTCATAACAAACACCCTTTTTCAACAACACAAGAGACAACTTTACACATGGACATCACCAAATGGTCAATACCAAAATCAAATTGATTACATTCTTTGTAGCCAAAGATGGAGAAGCTGTATACAGTCAGCAAAAACAAGACCTGGAGCTGACTGTGGCTCAGATCATCAGCTTCTCATAGCAAAATTCAGGCTTAAACTAAAGAAAACAGGGAAAACCACTAGGCCAGCCAGGTATGACTTAAATCAAATCCCCTATGAATATGCAGTGGAGGTAATGAATAGATTCAAGGGATTAGATCTAGTAAACAGTGTGCCTGAAGAACTATGGATGGAGGTCCATAATATTGTACAGGAGGCAGTGAACAAAACCATCCCAAAGAAAAAGAAAAGCAAGAAGGCAAAGTGGTTATCTGAGGAGGCTTTACAAATAGCTGAAGAAAGAAGAGAAGCAAAAAGCAAGGGAGAAAGGGAAAGGTACACCCAACTAAATGCAGAGTTCCAAAGAATAGCAAGGAGAGACAAGAAGGCCTTCTTCAATGAATAATCCTTAAAAATAGAGGAAAACAACAAAAGGGGAAAGACTAGAGATCTCTTCAGGAAAACTGGAAATATCAAGGGAACATTTCACCCAAAGATGGGCACAATAAAGGACAGAAATGGTAGAGACCTAGTAGAAGCAGAAGAGATCAAGAAGAGATGGAAAGAATACATGGAAGAAGAATCGGATAACCACAATGGTGCGGTAAGTCACCAGAGCCAGATATTCTGAAGTGTGAAGTCAGGCGGGCCTTAGGAAGCCCTGCTCCTAAAGCTAGTAGACGCGATGGAATTCCAGCGAGGTAAAGTGTTTGTTGCTCAGTCGTGTCCGACTCTTTGCCAACACCATGGACTGGGGCTCTCCAGGCTCTTCTGTCCATGGGATTCTCCAGGCAAGAATACTGGAATAGGTTGCCATTTTCTTCTGAAAAAAGTCAATCCTTATCCCAATCCCCAAGAATGGGAGTACTAAAAAATGTTCAAACTATCGGACAATTATACTCATCTCCATGCTAGTAAGGTCAAGCTTAAAATCCTGCATGCTTGGCTTCAGCATTATGCAAACCAAGAACTTCCAGATGTCCAAGCTGGGTTTATAAAAGGCAGAAGAACCAGAGGTTAAATTGCCAACATTTGCTAGATCATAGAGAAAGCAAGGGAATTCCAGAAAAATATCTACCTCTGTTTCATCAACTACACTAAAGCCTCTGACTGTGTGGATCATAACAAACTGTGGAAAGCTCTTAAAGAAATGGGAACATCAGACCATCTTACCTGTTTCTTGAGGTAAGAAACAGGTCAAGAAACAACAGTTAGAACCCTGTATGGAGCAACTAATTGGTTCAAGATTGAGAAAGGAATATATCAGGGCTGTCTGTTATCACTCTGTTTAACTTATATACTGAGCACATCATGAGAAACGCCAGGCTGGATGAGTTACAAGCTGGAATCAAGATAGGCAGGAAAAACATCAACAACCTCAGTATGAGGATGACACCACTCTAACGGCAGAAAGCTAAGAGGAACTAAAGAACCTCTTGATGAAGGGGAAGGAAGAGAGTGAAAAAGCTGATTTAAAACCAAGTATTAAAAAACTAAGATCATGGCATCCGGCCCCATTACTGCATGGCAAATAGAAGGGAAAAGGTGGAAGCAGTGACAGATTTCCTTTTCTTGGGCTCTAAAATCACAGCTGCCATGAAATCAGAAGACAATTGCTTCTTGGCAGGAAAGCTATGACAAACCTAGACAGTGTATTGAAAAAAGCATTACTCTGCCAACAAAGGTCCATATAGTCAAAGCTATGGTCTTCCCAGTGGTCACATACAGTTGTGAGAGCTGGACTGTAAAGAAGGCAGAACACCAAAGAATTGATGCTTTGAACTGTGGTGCTGGAGAAGACTCCTGAAAGTCCCTTGGACAGCAAGGAGATCAAACCAGTCAATCTTAAAGGAAATCAACCCTGAATACTCATTGGAAGGACTGATGCTGAAGCTGAAGCTCCAGTATTTTGGTCATCTGATGTGAACAGCCAACTCATTGGAAAAGTCCCTGATGCTGGGAAAGATTGAGGGCAGAAGGAGAAGAGGGCATCAGAGGATGAGATGGCTGGATGGCATCACCAATGCAATGGACATGAACTTGGGCAAACTCCAGGAGATGGTGAGGGACAGGGAGGCCTGGCGTGCTGCAGTCCACGGGGTCACAAAGAGTCAGACAGGACTGGGCGACTGAACAACAACAACCATATGATGCAGTAATCCTGCTGCTGGGCCACACCCAAAAGAAAACAAGAACTCAGATAGTTTTATGCACGTTTATAGCAACATTATTCACAATAACCAAAAGCTGGAAACAACCAAAGAGCACCCAACATATGAAAGGATCAACAAAACGTGATACACGTTTAAGATGGAATATTACCCAACTTTTCAGGAAGAAACTTCTGACTCACACTGCAACATGGATGAACCTTAACAGCACATGCTAAGTGAAATAAGCCAGTCACAGAGGGACAGATACTACATGATTCCATTATTCGAGGCACCTAGAGTAGTCAAATTCAGAAAAACAGGAAGTAGAATGGTGTTTGCCAGGCGCTCAGGGAAGGAAGAACGGGTTTGCAGTTTCAGTTTGGGAAGATGAGAAACATCCTGGAGATAGATGATGGAGAGGGTTGCACAACATTATGAATGTACTCAATGCCACTAAACTGTATATTTAAAATGGCTGAAATGGTAAATGTCATATTTTGCATCTTAAAAAATAAAAAAACACAGTAAAACATAGTAAACTCAGTTACTCAATAGCATCACAAAACTCCTCCATTTTTTTCCCTCCCAGTGACTTCACTTATCATTGCTGCTTAACTTTGGTTTCAATGATTTAGGTTTCTTTCTAAAGTGTGTCTTGCAAGTATCTCAAATATCTGGATTAGCATCCTATACCAATACCCAGTGCCTCCTGGTGCTGTGTGAATTTTAGGGAAGAGTGAAAATAAAAGTTCACATTAACATCTGACCTCTGTAGTGAAAATCAACCATGGGTTAAAGAAGCACTATTCTGAATATTTTCCTACAAATTTTCTCACACACACATAGGTTTAGTTGTAAATGATAGTGTAAACAGTTCCCTTTTGGTATAAAGCTGAGCAAAACAACTACTCCAAAGGCAATACACATATGCAGAGTAATAGAAAGAGGTTTCTGGTTTGTTTTTTTTTTAATATTCCCTTTGGTGAATTCCTAGGCACTGTGAGCAATTTAGATGGTGCCAGTGGGGAGTACACAGCTATTTAAAGCTTCTCTGTTGGAGAGATACTTTCTGGTGTTTGTGCTGTATACATTTATCCCATCTGAGAGTTTGTCCCTCATACCCTTTATCTTTTTAAAAGCAAGTCTAATAATTTTTTTCCCTGAGGGAGAGAGACGGGAGATTTGTGTTTCCCCCATGGAATGTATGCTCCAAGGGCCACTCAATAATCAGGCAGTCAAAATACGTAAGACCCTTTATTGTACTTTCTTATCCTTGTCGCTAAGTCTGCTACTTCAGAGACTCATTTTCCTGGATTTCCGGTATGTTCTTTTATTCCCAACATTTGCTTTTATTACCTCCAATAATCAGTTTAACCCTCAAATTCTCCTCCTACATTCCTCCATGACACCTCAGCTTGGGGGGTCCATGTTAGCCCAAACCTGCACAGAAGCCAAAGGCATTTTGCTTATGCAGCAGAATAAGGAGGCATCCTGCCTCACACTAGTCATCCTAACCAACAGAGAGGCTGACACTATATTTTCTGGTGGTAAATGATGTCAATAACAAAGAATTTTTATACAAAAGTCATATTCACTGATCATCATCTGGCAGTTAAGACATGCTCAGCTTTTACTTTTTAAGTATCAGAGACTTTTTCACATCTCAAGTATTAGAACACCTCTCGGTACCACTTTCCTTTCCAGAATATATTAGTAATACACAAGAAACATCAGCAAAGGGCAGCAGTGAAAGGCAGGAAGTAAAGAAAAAGCATTAGATGGAGGGTAAAGATGGAAGGTGAGAAACTTCTGAGAAACCTGTCCTGGGAAGACTACAGGAAGGACTGGAGCTTCTGCCTTCACAATAGTCAAATGACATTCACAAAGAAGAGAACGTAAACCACCCTGACTCCAGGCTGATTTACAGTTCTCCACTTGGGTGTCTTGGCAAACAGAAATATTACACTTTGCTTGTCCCTAAAAACAGTTAATGAAGTCTGTGAATTACATTCTTTACAAGTTAACTATGACTTGAGTAATCACTGCAGTAACATCCCTCTCACTTGCTTTCTGTGTGTCCTTGGGGAAGCAAAAAGGGCAGAGCTACGCTGCAGGGAATTGTGTTTCTGCTGCTAAATACGATCTCTTCACAGGCACTCGAGACCGAGGAGAGTGAACATTTAAATGACTTACTTTATGATCTATGTGCTTAAGACAGAACTCTAGGGTGGGAGTGGGAGGGAGGGGACATATGTATACTTATGGCTGATCCACATTGTTGTACAGCAGAAACCAACACAACACTGAAAAGCAATTTATCCTCCAATTAAAAAGGATGCTTAGAGCTATAGTCATGCTCATGGGATGAATGATTTTCATCAAATAAAAACAGCTGTGGGAAAATCACAACCAAAAAGCATAATTTTAGGAATATCAAGGCCGTCCCCCTCACCACACATTCAGTCTACAGCTCTATACTTCCTATCTTCTGGAATCAACAATAAGTGGGAGTGTGTGGTATACCTGTGAAAACCATCGTCTACATCTACAGAGGTAAAGAAGAGGTGGGGCTGAGCTCTTCCAGTCTTCCAGCAGTCCCCTTTGCCCACGTTCCTGTATTACACGTGTGATTCTTTATGGTTATAAAGTACCACTGTGTACGCTGATCCTCGTATCTCAAGAGGTGGACAGTTGTTATCCCATTTTATAGACAAAGACATCGTTTCAGATCGTACTCTAAGTGTGATTTGATTTATGAACTACCTTTCACCTGGAAGACAGCTTCCAAAACAGTGTTTCTTATGCTCAAAAATGTGTTCTCCTTTCTTGTTTCTTGCCATAGTTAAATCCAAGCAGGTTTGCCTGGTTTCTAATTCCTCTTCACCCTCCAACCTAGGTGGCCTACATCCTGCTTATCAAACCTTAGATCCTACCAGTCTTTCCTAATGAAAAGCCAGGCATGTCTTTGGAGAAGAAAGATCTTAAAGCAAAGTAAACTTAAGAATGCCTGGCCTACCTCCATGAGGCAGGTACATCCAATGAGAGACAGAAATGGAATTTGAACTGAAGTCTGTTTCTTTCATATCCACTACAATATATTCCTGTGAACCTCACACATGCCTTGATGTGTACTCCAAAAGTGACCATCTAATATCCCCTTGAGGTTACCAGTCAGTCCATCACTAACACATCCCCTGAAAAGAGTACTGGAAACTACCTGTTTACAGTTACGACTCATAAGATGTGTTCAGATATGCCATGCAACAGCCAAGTGTCAGCAACTCCTGCCCAGGAAAAAACATTTTCAATTCTATTTTTAAAGAAATATAATTAAGGTCAGTGAGGTGACCTCACCTTTCAAAGACTAAATTTAGCTTTAACTGGACTTATAAAGTAGAGAGTATTTTCTATGCAGCTTTAAGAAAAAGGGCTTGAAGAGATGGGAATTTATTACACTATTACTTTGCAGCTTTTTATTATTATATTTCCTCTTAATTCTATTGAAAAATCTATACCCTGTTTGAAAACAGGTTTTTATTAGATTTTCAATTTATATTAGCGCCCTCCACCACATTTAAAATATCACAGCATTATATTTCACTCTTGGTTGAGGATAAGGGAGAATATATTCTTTTGTAGCCTGAAGTATCTATTTCTTGAAAACTGGCAAATACAGGAATCACGCAAACATAAAATATATGCGCTGTTCCCACTTAATAAAAAATCTAGTTTTCCTAGTACTAAATAAAGTGTTATATAAATAAAAGTGTAAATTGGTTAAACATGGATTTTAATAATCCAACTCCCCCCATCCAACCTCTCTGCACACCAAAATTTAAAATATAGTCCCATTGAGAAGTTGATGAGTACCAGAAAGACAGCCAAGGATATAAAGATGATCAAATAAGTAGAGACTAAAACAAGACACAGATCCTTTGATGTAGTTTAGAGAGGTTAAGTAGAAATACAAAACACAGAGAAAAATTTAATTCTGAACCAAAGAGGCAGAACATTAAATTAGATCAATACAGATAGGGGGAAAGAATGAAAGAGAAAACATCATTTTGAAACAGATCACTAAACATCCATCTGTAAAATGAATTTTGACATTAGGATTATAATAAGCAGAAAAGGAGACAATTTCAGGTCAATCTAGCCAAAATGTATATTGCATCTAATGTGGAAAAGTTATGTAGGACTCAAATTTGTATTCAAATATGTCTTTCTCTGTAAAGATCTCCATCTAACACAAGGAATACCAGACATTCTTAAGGTACTTAAAATTCAAAGAGGAACACTGTTAGTTCCTAAGGACAGAAAGATTGGATGGGATATGGAGAGAGTAATTCCCTACTAAAGTTCATTATAAGATTAGAAAATCATACAACAGAGTTTTAGCAGAAAAGTAAAGAAAGAATTGGTCAGGTCCAACTCCTTTACCCTATAAATGTGGAATCTAAAAACCAGAGATGTAAGGGACCAACATTTCTCAAAAGACATACATTTGGTAGCAATACTGGCCCGCCAGAAATCCAAATTTGGAAGCTCTTTGTATGTCATGCTGTCACTCAATTAAATGTTAAAATGACACTTACATAATAAAACATGCTCAACTGCTTTCTGGTGAATATGCATGCTGATACTTTGTATTATTAGCACTTCGATGAAATTCAGGATTCCCTCCACAGCACCACAGAAAAAACTATGAACGGTGTCAACTTCTATAAATACATCATAAATTCAAACTGATTGTCTGAATTGTCACACTGATTTGTGACAAACGAATCAGTCAGGAATTTGCCAAGAGCATTGCTTCCTCACTTACTTAAAACGGTTGCATTAAGTTGGCAGCTAGAATTATTATGAAGCAAAGAAGTATGGAACATGGAAAAATAAGACTAAAGGATGATGAAGAGCTGAACATGATTTAATAAACAGGGGAAAAAAAACTAGGAGGACATGAATCATCCGTAAAAATAAATGAGATAAAAGTGGCTTTTCTTTCATTGACTTGTTTGCTTGGTTATTACTGAGAGTAAGGGAGCTGGACTTTGGAGATGATTCTCATGAGTAGGCACTGAGGTACCTGGGACACCTTCTCCTCTAAGGTAAGCTCCCCTCACGTTTGAAATCACAGCAAAGGCTCTTGTTGCTACAACCAGGGAGATCCACTTAGAAGAACCAAAGCCACAGCCATGAAAATCATGCACAAGTGTGTTTGCTTCTGGCACCCCATCTCTGTCCATCCTTTCCTCCCCTGGCTTGGTCCAGCTCCCTTACTCCCAGTACCCTAGGCCATCCCAAAGATCCTACTGGGATCTGAGGAGCCAATGTCTTTAACTTCCATGGTACTCAGTTTTGGGAAGGATGAGTAATTAAGAGGACTCTGAAAAGAAAGACCCCAAACACAATCTTTTTTAATAGATGATTCTGAGAGTAAAACATTTGCTCCAGTCTAAATATTTGTGAAGAATGTGATTTCTGGCATATTGCAAATATTGACATTTTAAAATATATCATACTTTCACATGTTTATAATAGCAATTTCATACGATCATTCATTGAAAAATAAATGAAAATCTCTTTTTAATGGTCAGAAATTTAACTTTTTATTTTCTCCATAAACTTGATTTATTACTCCACTTCTCCCACGGAATTTTTTCTAGAGGAATATATTATTTTGCTTGAATGTTTATTGTTATTCAAGTTATCATGCTTTCCTGCAACTATATGCATTTCATATATATTTATTATGATATATAATTTTAATTATGCCCAATTATTACATATTATATATGAACATATAAAAATATATTTTTGTGATTTTATTTTCAGAGATTCAAAAGCTTTGAATGTTATAAAGAAAACATTTTTCAGTATTATAATTATTTTTAATACACTATTGGTCAAAATCATAAATATACTTGATTGGTAATAACTAAACATAAAAAGTGAATTTTTATTGGAAATGTACTTCTTAATGAGATGTGTGAAGCGTCATTCCTCAGTCAGTAGGTGTAACCATGGGTAGATATTACTTTTTGATAAAATAACAGAATCTTAGTATTAATTCAGTGCTTAATTTTCATTTTTATACATATAAGCATTTGCTTATAAACAATCAGTTGGAATAGAAGGAGTTTTGCTCTAATAATTTATCCCAATTTATTACACTACTTCTGAGTTACCTATAAAAGCCATCACAGCCAACAATCCAATTGGTTCCTCCTTCAATTGCATTGAAAGCAAAGACCTGGAATCAAATTCACTTGCAAATAGGTGTGTTACTAAGCAATTTTAGCTCTTCACTATCTTACCATCTGCAGCATTATTTCCCAGGACACCTTTACACAACACCCCCAAGGGCTTTACATGTTGGAACAGTATACCATAGCATTATGCTAGATAGGTAAGAGATTTTCTTTTCTAGAGTGTGAGACAGGTGTGAAGAATGGGAAAGGAAACTCAGCATGAACTCAGGCTTCTTCAAAAGCAAACCATTTTAGGGAAAAGTAGACAGAATCTGAATATGTAGGAATTAATTTCTATGAAACACTTGGTTTCCTGTACCGCTTGGAAAAGGGTTTCTCTAAGGGTACGTACATCCAGTGGGAAGATCACTGCTTTACAGGATCACTTAACAAATAAGACGGCTTACTTAGTGGCTGAGTGGTAAAGAATTTGCCTGCTAATGAAGGAGACATGGGTTCCATCCCTGATATGGAAGATCCCACATCCCTTGGAGCAACTAAGCCAGTGAGCCACAACTCTGGAGCCTGCGCTCGAGAGTCTAGGAACCAAAACTACTGAAGCCTGCGCGCCGAAGAGGACACCACAGCGAAGCCACTCATCACAGCTACAGTGGCACCAGATTCTCACAACTAGAAAGAGCCCACTCAGAAACAAAGACCCAGCTCGGCCAAGAATAAATGAATGCTTAAAATTTAGACAGAGGTAACATTTGACTTCCCTACTCTCCTATTTTTCTCTCCTGGTAGTCTGCTACTTTCCTTAGATTCTCTAGGACCATAAGGTCTTTCCTCTTGCCCTTTCTGCTAGGAAAAGACCTAAAACTCATGTATAATTTTAAAGCATGATAGTTGATAGTAGCCTAAACTTTTACATTTTATACTAAAATGTATGGACTTCTATGTTAAATGAAATCAACACTCTCATATTAGAGAAATGAACTTTAATCGTGTATTTCCAGGCATTGGTCAAAAGGGACAGAGTATGAGAAATAGATCTTCCTCTGAAGGCACTCACACAGGAGTCTATGTGCTTAGAATCCTACTTTGACTCATTGGTTGCCTGCTGAAAGCAATAGTGGTAAATGCCTGCTTCAAAATATTAAAGACCACGTTACATCATTTTGGAGAAGGAAATGGCAACCCACTCCAGTATTCTTGCCTGGAAAAATCCCATGGACAGAGGAGCCTGGTAGGCTACAGTCCATGGGGTCACAAAGAGTCAGACACGACTAAGTGACTTCACTTCACTTCACTACCATCATTTGGTATTCAAAGCCCAAAGGTATCAATGAAAAGTAAAGGCTTTGCAAAGAGAAGGATGTTTAAGCTGTGTCCAGAAAGTGGTTCATTTTAAGAGTAACAGAACCCTAAGAAAAATCCATATACGTAAAATTTGAAACCATGAACCTGATATACAGATTCTTCTACATGTCTATAGCTTTCAAGGCTAGAATCTCCATGTTCTTCAAAGAGCAAATGTAGACTTGCAAGGTAGACAAGAGGACAAGATCATTTCAAGCAGAGAAATAACAAACACAAAGACATGGCATTTAGATTAACTTCCAGTACTTTGTGTACAAGAACAGGATGTATGACCAGGAGAGGAGACTGAAGATGATATAAAAACAACACACTAGGCTATGAAAGACCTTAACTGGTTGTGACTATCTTTGGCTTCATTTAATGGCAGAGTAGTTGCAATATTTGATAAAGAGCTTGATAAAGAGTAGCACAATATTCAGACAGCTCATTGAAAGATGACTTTGGTTATAGTATGGAAGCTGGATTAAAGGGGGTTAGGTGGTTCTAGCGGTAAAGAACCTATCTGCCAATGCAGGAGACTTAAGAGATAATGGTTCAATCCCTGGGTCAGGAAGATCCCCTGGAGAAAGAAATGGCAACTCACTCCAGTATTCTTGCCTGGAGAAGCCCATGGACAGAGGAGCCTGGAGGGCTACAGTCCTCCATGGGAATCACAGAGAGTTGGACACAACTGAAGCAACTTAACATGCATGCATTGGAAGCAAAGGGAATAAATACTGAAATACTTCATGAGAGTTATGATATGGCAAAAATTATACAAAAGCTATGGAGACATTAAAATAGAAGTACTTCCAGAAATATTAAGAAGGTAAAATTGACGACTGCATAATCAATTAAATGGGAGCTATGAGAAAGTAAGAGAAGGAAAAATTAGTGTGGCTTTTTTTTTTTTTTTGCTTCAATGATCAGATGATGACAATAGTTAGTATTTACTGAATGCCTACTGTTTGTGAAACAGCATGCTAGACACTTTGCATTCATTATCTCTAATAATCACCACTAACCTGCAAGGTCAATTATATTGTCTCACTTTGCAAGAGAAACTATAGCTCAAAGATGTTAAAAGACCTGCTTAAGGCCACACAATTACAGAGTGCCAAATCTATAACCCAAAGCAGATTTTCTTAATTTTACAGTTCAGTACTTAAAGAAGAAGTAAATATTTGGGGAATGAGAAATTTGCCATATATTTATATATGGTTACAATTTGTAAAGAATGTATACACCCGGTTTCTCTTTGGGTTCTCCATATTCCCTCTTCATTGGATGATGATGTGTTGATATATAATGGTATATGACTATCAATCTCCATTCCACAGTAGAAATAGACTTACTCAAAGTAGTACAGTTCTTAAATGCTAAGGAGATCTTCTTTCCAGGCCCCATACTATTTCTCTGTTATATCATCCCACATTTTCTGTGCATGATAGCTACAAACTGCACTCCTAATCCTTGCAAATGGCTAGTTTGTGATAATAAGTCAATATCAAGGGAGATGTTAAAATGTAGGATTAATTTAGCCCAGACCCTCACCAACTGGCTTGATCCATGAATGAATGTCATATGAAAGATGGGCATGCGAAGAAAAAAAAATCTATAGCCTCTGTTTCTATCTATCTGTCTCTGTCTGTCTCTTACACACATACACCAGTATGCCAACTTTTCCCGTAGAAAAAAAAAAGAGGGAACAATAGAACCAAACCTTTTGAAGTACTTTCAAAGCCCCAGTTTTATTTTCAAATCTCATCAGGGATGAGTTCAGGAGTTTACACTTCTGCATGAGAAATTTAAGTTAAATGTAAGAAAGAATTTCTGACATAGGAATTATAAAATGTAAAAAAAAAAAAAAAATTACTTGCCAGTAGAGATTGTAGCATTTTTGTCTTTAAAAAGCTATAAAATAGTGAAGGCTGCCCTTTGCCTGCAGTGGTTTAAATATGGTTCTAAATGGAAGTGGCCTCTTTGGGAAAGTGGTGGACCAGGTGACCTTTCATAGTCTCCCTTAGTCTCTAAATTTCATTACTCTGTAATCCTATTAAAGAGATCAAATACATGCAATAATACCCACTCATTCAGAGGTCAAGCTTCTGGAAACCTCAGGAGTTGATATATAGCTTTAAACTTAAAAGGAAGAAAAAAAGAAAAAGGAAGCTCTCAAGCATGAAGAAATATTAACTATTATACTGAGACCATTATACTTATTCTACAGAAAAGGTAGAGCCATTCTCAGACCTCTTCCAGACAACTGGGTGTAAAATAAGAAACTGAATAAGGATAATAGTACAAGGAGGAAACAAAAAGAATATAAGAATTAAGCTCATTTCTAAGGAATCGGACTCTTCTACATCCCAAGAGTCCCTGAAAGCATCAGGACAGTGCGCCACAACTAAATTATCATTTCATAATAGTTACCCTAAATTTGTACCAAAAAATGATTGAATTATTTTTCACTACTGACTGCTTAAAAAGGCAGAGATATATATTTTTAGCTATACTTGTATTTCTTTACATAAACTATTAAAATATAATAACTTTAAAGGAAATAGCTTAAACTAGGTGAAAAATTTACTTATATGAAAGACTTCATTCCTCAATTTTCTGGGTAAATGCATATTTTGTCTGTTATTTTTAATAACATATTTTGAAAATCCACTAAGAGAAAAAAGTCAGTTTGATGCCAAAAAGGAAATGTCTAAAACGATGGGTGTAGTTTTAAAGAGTGTTTGGTTTACAGAGTGTTGTTTACAGAGTGTTTGGCAACTGTTTGGGTTACTCTTATCAGCCACTTTAGATCTCAGTCATATTTAATGTGTATTAGTTTGTTTTCAGATACACATTTCTCACAAACTCATTCTTCTCTGCTTACCTTTTAAATAAATAAATTATTTATATACCACTTTTTCAAAAGAGTTGAGATGGCTTATAGAAATAGATAATTTTAATACAACAAAACATAAATAAGAAAATTAGGATATGGCTTATAGAAATAGATAATTTTAATACAACAAAACATAAATAAGAAAATTAGGATAAAAAAAAGGCAAAGCAAGTCGAATGCTGATATAAAATTATAAACTATGCATTTTTAGATCCTGGATGTTGCGAGAAGAGGACAAAATGTGCATGCTTTCTAAATTTTTTTACTTAATTATCTATTATCCATTCAGCCTTATCACCAGCTTTTCTAAGCTCTTTTCTATATTGCACAAAGGAATTAGAAAATATATTTCTCAAAATCTCCTTACTATATTGTCCAGGTTAGAATATGCCAAGGAGAAGCCCTCACGTGAGTTCGGAAGGCAAAGATGAAAAGAGGCCATATTCTATAGAAGCAGAGGCAGAAGTGAGAGCATGACAGCTTCCCCTGAAGTTTGAGAATCACTCCCTTTGCTGCTTCAAATTGCAATCTGCAGTAGTGACAACCTTCATAACCCACAGATTTTTCAGCAGTTATGCAAAACTCTAACTCCCCAAATGATAATTCTTCATAATTGGAAAGCACAGAGTGACTTGTTTTCCTGTCCAAATCCTAACTGATTTAGGTCCATAGAAGCCAAGGCAGAGAGAAGGTCTACTAGTCATTCAATTCACCATATTTATAAGACACATACAAACCATTTACTCAAAAGAAACCCAGTTTTCCCTGTTATAGAACATTGAAAGAAAAGTTCCCTGAAGTTCTTATAAGGAACAAGTGCTTGATGAGGCTTTTATAATATGCATGATAGTGTCTTTCTTATAGTTGTTTCGTATAACGTCCCTCAACACAATATGCATGATAGTGTCTTTCTTATAGTTGTTTCGTATAATGTCCCTCAACACAAGTCGATGCTATAAATCCACAAAATGCAATTCTGTACAAGCAATTCTACCAGGTGCTGAAACAGTGTAACACAACCGTGCAGTTCTCAGACGACCTTACTGAATCCAAATGTACAACTTAAGAGCAACTGAAAGGGTAGATTTATAATATAAACTTCGGGAGATTTTTATAGATAATATCTTATATTGTAATAAAAGTTTATCAGAACTAAGGGAAAAAAGCATCAACAGCTTCAAGTACCAGACCATGATCTGTAAAACTGGAAAAAGTAAGCTTTAAGATCTTGATTTCTACCACCTCATCCAGGAACTCCACCCTTCAGGAAATTATTAATATCTCAGATTCTTTCCTTATTATTAGTTTGACTGAACAAGTCAATAATGAGAAGTTTATAATTAGATTTCAACTTAAAAATTTCCCAAATGATCTCTTTACTAGCCTTGCCAAGTTTTTTATTTTCTCCCTAACTAGGAATCCTTGTCAAATAAAACACTAAAAGAATAGGCCTAAGTATTGAGCTAATAAAACTGCTACCTATTTATCAGCAATTTTTGACAAGAATGAAATAGGTAATAATCTCAGACAGCTGAAGATCAGCACCAGACTGAATGTCTTTCAGCTCACTACCATTTTCTCATTCCTCTTATCTCTCTCGCCATTTGTACCATGATAGCAAATAGGCCCTGGAATATATCTGTCATGTATTTTAGATTTAATGGAAGGGGGAAATGCTTACTTTCTACATAGTCCAAAAGGCCAAATTAGGACAACAGTATATAAAAAGTGACTGCATTCAAGTATTCCAACATAATTATTAATTACTTAAACATTTCTTGAGTATCTACTACTTGCTCTACATCACTTAAGATTGAAGATACAGTAGTTAACAAAGCTTACAAAAGGTTCTCATTCTTGAAGCTTAGATTGTATTTAGGGAAGAAAGACAAAAGACATTACACTTACTTGTGTAAGTAGAATGATAATAGGTACTATGAATAAAAATAGAGCAACAATGAGAAAACAGAAAGAGAAATTAAGGAATCGATACCATTCACCATTGCAACAAAAAGAATAAAATACTTAGGAGTATATCTACCTAAAGAAACAAAAGACCTATACATAGAAAACTATAAAACACTGATGAAAGAAATCAAAGAGGACACAAACAGATGGAGAAATATACCGTGTTCATGGATTGGAAGAATCAATATTGTCAAAATGGCTATTCTACCCAAAGCAATCTATAGATTCAATGCAATCCCTATCAAACTACCAACGGTATTTTTCACAGAACTAGAACAAATAATTTCACAGTTTGTATGGAAATACAAAAAACCTCGAATAGCCAAAGTAACCTTGAGAAAGAAGAATGGAACTGGAGGAATCAACCTGCCTGACTTCGGACTATACTACAAAGCCACAGTCATCAAGACAGTATGGTACTGGCACAAAGACAGAAATATAGATCAATGGAACAGAATAGAAAGCCCAGAGATAAATCCACGAACCTATGGTCACCTTATCTTTGACAAAGGAGGCAAGGATATACAATGGAAAAAAGACAACCTCTTTAACAAGTGGTGCTGGGAAAACTGGTCAACCACCTGTAAAAGAATGAAACTAGAACACTTTCTAACACCATACACAAAAATAAACTCAAAATGGATTAAAGATCTAAATGTAAGACCAGAAACTATAAAACTCCTAGAGGAGAACATAGGCAAAACACTCTCCGACATAAATCACAGCAGGATCCTCTATGACCCACATCCCAGAATTTTAGAAACAAAAGCAAAAATAAACAAATGGGACCTAATGAAACTTAAAAGCTTTTGCACAACAAAGGATACTATAAGTAAGGTGAAAAGACAGCCCTCAGATTGGGAGAAAATAATAGCAAATGAAGCAACAGACAAAGGATTAATCTCAAAAATATACAAGCAACTCATACAGCTCAACTCCAGAAAAATAAATGACCCAATCAAAAAATGGGCCAAAGAACTAAACAGACATTTCTCCAAGGAAGACATACAGATGGCTAAAAAACACATGAAAAGATGCTCAACATCACTCATTATCAGAGAAATGCAAATCAAAACCACAATGAGGTACCATTATACACCAGTCAGGATGGCTGCTATCCAAAAGTCTACAAGCAATAAATGCTGGAGAGGGTGTGGAGAAAAGGGAACCCTCTTACACTGTTGGTGGGAATGCAAATTAGTACAGCCACTATGGAAAACAGTGTGGAGATTCCTTAAAAAGCTGGAAATAGATCTTCCATATGACCCAGCAATACCACTTCTAGGCATACACACTGAGGAAACCAGATCTGAAAGAGACACGTGCACCCCAATGTTCATCGCAGCACTGTTTATAATAGCCAGGTCATGGAAGCAACCTAGATGCCCATCAGCAGACGAATGGATGAGGAAGCTGTGGTACATATACACCATGGAATATTACTCAGCCATCAAAAAGAATTCATTTGAATCAGTTCTAATGAGATGGGTGAAACTGGAGCCCATTATACAGAGCAAAGTAAGCCAGAAAGATAAAGACCATTACAGTATACTAACACATATATATGGAATTTAGAAAGATGGTAACAATAACCTTATATGCAAAAAAAGAAAAAGAGATGTATAGAACAGACTTGTGGACTCTGTGGGAGAAGGCGAGGGTGGGATGTTTCAAGAGAACAGCATCGAAACATGTATATCTAGGGTGAAACAGATAACCAGCCCAGGTTGGATGCATGAGACAAGTGCTCAGGCCTGGTGCACTGGGAAGACCCAGAGGGATGGGGTGGAGAGGGAGGTGGGAGGGGGGACTGGGATGGGGAATACATGTAAATCCATGGCTAATTCATTTCAATGTATGACAAAAACCACTGCAATGTTGTAAAGTAATTAGCCTCCAACAAATAAAAATAAATGGAAGAAAAAAAAATAGAGCAACAATGGAGGATGCGAACTTTAGAAACTGGAGAAGAGAGGATTCAAGCTGGGCAATTTTAAACAGGATGACTGAGGGGGTGGGGGGAGAAAACAACTTAGCAAACAAGCAACAAAAAACCTGAGACAAGATGAGGGAACAGGGCAGGAGGAAGCCGGTGGCCACAGAGCCATAGGGAAGACTGGGTTGGAGCTGCTTAGAGGGTGGTCAGGAGCCATGTTACTGGGGAGAAGCAACCTGTTATGTGGATTCGCCCTGCAGCAGAAGCACATATCCCCAAAGACTTGAGAAAACTCATTCATTATGGAGAAGAGGTGCAACACTAGGCTTTTCTATTATGTGAATAGAAGACAGCTAAGTGCAGAAAATGAGTTTCCAGGGTTGTTGACTAAAGTCAAGAATGTCCTCTCTAATTATCCCATCATACTATCAATTACCATGGTGTAAGCAGAACACATGGCAAGAAATGAGAGACCTCACAGTGTAGCCGAGTTTAGGATCACAGAACTCTAAGCCATGGATAGCTAAGATTAGATAAACTGGGTAAAAACTCTTCCAGGTCTCAATTTTCTGATCTGTAATAGATACAAATATTAAAACTATAGAGGTTTATGAACATTATAAATGATAAGAGTACACCGTCTGACATGTGGAAACACATACAATGAATGTTTTGTTATTAAAAAAAATTAGTGGCTACAAGAAAAAACTTGAAATTAACAGCGTTTGACACCCTAGCACAGGGAACTCTACTCAATATTATGTAACAACCTAAATGGGAAAAGAACTTGAAAAATCAATACATATATAGGTGTAACTGAATCACTTTGCTGTATACCTACAACTAACACAACATTGTTAATCAACTATAATATAAACTTTAAAAAAAAGAATTCCATTGATCATTCTACATCCTCCCTTCTGAAATATTATTATTTAAAAGGAAGTACTTCCATGTAATCTAGTTGTCAAGACTTTTAAGTCTTAGTTCAAAAAGAAATGACTAAAAGTAGATTCCTGACATCGTGACATATATTATATGTCAAGCCATACCACAGAGGTGACCACCTAATTTGTCTGTTCGGTTCTCAGCCTCAGGAACAATCTCTTGTTATTATTTTTCCTTCATTTTGCTGCAGCTCATGGCTTCCCTCTATACTCTAGTCCTAACTGGCAGTCTTACCAGACTGTAAATCACCTTTAAGAGTTAAGTGAAAGAAAGAAGGAAGAAGAGTTGCTCAACAGGGAGTCAGTCGATCGATAGTTACTTAATAGCCACTGACTACTCTGTTCAATTCTACAAACATGAGTTATGTCATGCATCACACATGGGTATAATTATAAAAATGTTCTGTGCTCTAGGGACATACCAGCTGGCTTCAGAGATTAACCACATAAGCAAATAAGGGAATAATAATATAATACATATTTTGAGTCCATGTCTTGCTGGATGTTTTAAATATACTATGTCCAATCTCTCTACAACAAACTTAGGAAGTAGGTATTTTTATATTAATTTTATAGAGGAAGAAATGAATTTAGACAGGTTAAGTAGCTTTTCCAATATTTTATAGAAATATTGAAAAAGAGTATGTTAATAGTGAATGTGACTTTATAAACAAGGGTATATACCACTGATATTCTAAAGGGCCACAGTGAATAGAATAAATGGTCAAATGAGGAGGCAACAAATGAAGAAGTGAATGCTAAAGAACAGAAAAAGAAAAGAGACCAATTAAACTAAGTGATACATTGGTCAAAGGATAAAACTATCTTGATTATATCAAATATTCAAGCTTTTCATGATATATTAGGTTTCTCTGAAAGTGAAAGTGTTAGTCACTCAAGTGACTGTCACACGAGTCTGACTTTGCAACTCCATGGACTGTAACCCAACAGACTCCTCTGTCCATGGAATTCTCCAGGCAAGAATACTGGAGTGGGTTGCCATTTCCTACTCCAGGGGATCTTCCTGATCCAGAGATTGAACTCAGGTCTCCTGCATTGCAGGCAGATTCTTGACCTCTGAGCTAGCAGAGAGAAAGAGAACCAACAGGATGTGTATGTGTGTGTATTTATGGGAACAGGCTCACATGATTATGGAGGTCAAGAAATCCCATGATCTGCCATCTGCAAGCTGGAGAACCAGTAAAGCCAATTATAACTCAGTCTGAGTCCAAAGGGCTGATGGGTGGCCTGGAATCCAATGGCCCAAGAACCAGCAGCTTCATTATCCAAGGGGAGGAAAAAGTACACAACTCAAGTCAAAAAGAGACAGACTTTCTCCTTCCTCCGCCTTTTTGTTCCATTCAGGCACCAAAAGAGTCAGATGATGCCCACCCAACACTAGTGAGGGTGTATCTTCTTTATTCAGTCTACTGATTCAAGTGCTAATCTCTTCCAGAAACACTGTCACAGACACACCTAGAACTAATGTTTTACCAGCTATGTGGGCATCACTCAGCCCAGTCAAATCGACACATTAAAATAATCACATGCGCAGTACCTACTGTGCTCAAGAAACTGCTCAAAAACAGAAAGCCCAGAGATAGACCCACGCACCTGTGGACACCTTATCTCTGACAAAGGAGGCAAGGATATACAGTGGAGGAAAGACAAGCTCTTTAACAAGTGGTGCTGGGAAAACTGGTCAACCACCTGTAAAAGAATGAAACTAGAACACTTTCTAACACCATGCACAAAAATAAACTCAGAATGGATTAAAGGTCTAAATGTAAGACCCAAAACTATAAAATTCCTAGAGGAAAACATAGGCAAAGCACTCTGACATAAACCACAGCAGGATCCTCTATGACCCACCTCCCAGAATATTGGAAATAAAAGCAAAAATAAACAAATGGGATTTAATTAAAATTAAAAGCTTCTGCACAACAAAGGAAACTATAAGCAAGGTGAAAAGACAGCCTTCAGAATGGGAGAAAATAATAGCAAATGAAGCAACAGACAAAGGATTAATCTCAAAAATATACAAGCAACTCCTGCAACTAAGTCCACAAAAATAAAAGATCTAATCAAAAAGTGGGCCAAAGAACTAAACAGACATTTCTCCAAAGAAGACATACAGATGGCTAACAAACATATGAAAAGATGCTCAACATCACTCATTATCAGAGAAATGCAAATCAAAACCACAATGAGGTACCATTACATGCCAGTCAGGATCCAAAAGTCTAAAAGCAATAAATGCTGGAAAGGGTGTGGAGAAAACGGAACCCTCTTACACTGTTGGTGGGAATGCAAACTAGTACAGCCACTATGGAGAACAGTGTGGAGATTCCTTAAAAAACTGGAAATAGAACTGCCATACGACCCAGCAATCCCACTCCTGGGCATACACACCGAGGAAACCAGATCTGAAAGAGACACATGTACCCCAATGTTCATCACAGCACTGTTTACAATAGCCAGGACATGGAAGCAACCTAGATGCCCATCAGCAGACGAATGGATAAGAAAGCTGTGGTACATATACACAATGGAATATTACTCAGCCATTACAAAGAATACATTTGAATCAGTTCTAATGAGGTAGATGAAACTTGAGCCCATTATACAGAGTGAAGTAAGCCAGAAAGAAAAACACCAATACAGTATACAAACACATGGCTCAGAGGTTAAAGTGTCTGCCTCCAATGTGGGAGACCCAGGTTCGATCCCTGGGTCGGGAAGATGCCCTGGCAGAAGAAGGAAATGGCAATCCACTCCAGTATTCTTGCCTGGAAAATCCCATGGATGGAGGAGCCTAGTAGGCTACAGTCCACAGGGTCACAAAGAGTCAGACACAATTGAGTGACTTCACTTTCAACACATATATGTGGAATTTAGAAGGATGGTAACGATAACCCTGTATGCAATACAGCAAGAGAGACACAGATGTTTTGAACCGTCTTTTGGACTCTGTGAGAGAGGGCGAGGGTGGGATGATATGGGAGAATGGCATTGGAACATGTAAATTATCATATGTGAAAGGAATCGCCAGTCCAGGTTCGATGCATGATACAGGATGCTCGGGGCTGATGCACTGGGATGACCCAGAGGGATGGGATGGGGAGGGATGTGGGAGGGGGGTTCAGGATGGGGAACACATGTACACCCATGGCGGATTCAAGCCAAAGTATGGCAAAATCAATACAATGTTGTAAAGTAAAATAAATTAAATTTTTTTAAAAAAGAAAGAAACTGTTTAATACAATGAAGGCTTTAAGAGACATTTTCAAACTAGGTGGGACAAGAAGGAAGACAGAGGAAAATTAAACAGTACAATAAGGTACCACTTAATACTAGAAAATATGTTCAAGAGTATCTACAGCAGTTTTACTACAGCAAAAATATTGAGAATATGAAAATGCCTCTCAGAAAATCAAATGATACATTATTAAAAGAAATATTCTATGGTAGCAGAAATAAATTAACTACTGCAATATATAATAATACATATGAACTTCAGAAAAAAAAATGTTGACAAACCATAGCCTTCTGCTTTTGAAAAACAAAGAATATATATAGTGTGGTACAACTTATATAAAATTTTTAAAGTGCTGAACTAAAATATTTAATTGTTAGAAATACAAATGTAATAAAATTTCTGGAACTAAGAAGTGTGCATGGCGAAAAGATACACAGTAGTTTCAATGATATTGTGGAAGCTCTATTTCCCAAGTGAATACTTACTTACATGTATTATATAATACAATAATTTACTATATAAATACATGCATATATATCTCAATTATTTGAAGGCATATATTTTCATAATGAAAAAGCAATTTAAGATAGCAACATATGAGTTATCATAAGGAAGAACTGAATAAATATAAATAATACTAGATTTTATGCTTGCATAATTGCACGTAGCTTAATTCATTCGGTCTGTACCACAGATTCTGAGGTAGATGCTGTTCTTATCCTCATATTTTAGGATAATAATAGAGAAACAAAGCACAGAGGAATGGAGAATGTCTGACTCCCAGACCCCAGTCAGTAATTGCTACAGTTCAAAGGAAGTCATCTCACACACTAGTAAAGTAATGCTCAAAATTCTCCAAGCCAGACTTCAGTAATATGTGAACCATGAACTTCCAGATGTTCAAGCTGCTTTTAGAAAAGGCAGAGGAACCAGAGATCAAATTGCCAACATCTGCTGGATCATCGAAAAAGCAAGAGTTCCAGAAAAACATCTAATTTCTGCTTTACTGACTATGCCAAAGCCTTTGACTGTGTGGATCAAAATAAACTGTGGAAAATTCTGAAAGAGATGGGAACACCAGACCACCTGACCTGCCTCTTGAGAAACC
Organism: Odocoileus virginianus; assembly: GCF_023699985.2. NCBI lineage: Eukaryota > Metazoa > Chordata > Mammalia > Artiodactyla > Cervidae > Odocoileus > Odocoileus virginianus. The sequence continues at coordinate 1,626,252 of NW_027224334.1, forward strand.
TGTATGCAGGTCAGGAAGCAACAGTTATAACTGGACATGGAACAACAGACTGGTTCCAAATAGGAAAAGGAGTATATTGTCACCCTGCTTATTTAACTTATATGCAGAGTACATCATGAGAAACGCTGGGCTGGAGGAAGCACAAGCTATAATCAAGATTGCTGGGAGAAATATCAATAACCTCAGATATGCAGATGACACCACCCTTATGGCAGAAATTGAAGAAGAACTAAAGAGCTTCTTGATGAAATTAAAGGAGGAGAGTGAAAAAGTTGGCTTAAAGCTGAACATTAAGAAAACTAGGACCGGATGCCTTGATCTTGTCACTTCATCGCAAATAGATGGGGAAACAGTGGCTGACTTTATTTTGGGGGGCTCCAAAATCACTATGGATGGTGACTGCAGCCCTAAAATTAAGAGACGCTTGCCCCTTGGAAGGAAAATTATGACCAACCTAGGCAGCGTATTAAAAAGCAGAGACATTACTTTGTCAACCCAAAGACACGTCCAGTCAAGGCTATGGTTTTTCCAGAAGTCATGTATGGATGTGAGAGTTGGACTATAAAGAAAGCTGAGCACCAAAGAATTGATGCTTTTGAACTGTGGTGTTGGAGAAGACTCTTGAGAGTCCCTTGGACTGCAAGGAAATCCAACCAGTCCATCCTAAAGGAGATCAGTCCTGGGTGTTCACTGGAAGGACTGATGTTGAAGCTGAAACTCCAATACTTTGGCCACCTGATGCAAAGAACTGACTCATCTGAAGAGACTGATGCTGGGCAAGATTGAGGGCAGGAGGAGAAGGAGATGACAGGGGATGAGATGGTTGGATGGCATCACCAACTCAATGGACATGGGTTTGGGTAGACTCCGGGAGTTGGTGATGGACAAGGAGGCCTGGCGTGCTACAGTTGGTGGGGTTGCAGGGAGTCGGACACGACTCAGCAACTGAACTGAACTGACCTGAAAGGAAATCATATCTTAAGTGGGGAGTTTAGGACAAACTTTAAGGTAAGGTTTGCTTTATGGAGAGAAAATTGAAATTGAATAAACAGAATGTTAGCTATTTCCTTCAACCTTTAAAACAAACTCTTCTTTAAAAACCCATGGCAATCTTTGTTTAAATAAAATATTGTATGGAAAAAATATTGCCCATGAAAGAAGAGCAATTCTGATGAGAGAGTAGGAACCTCTCTTCCCCTCCTTGGCCCCTCTTAATCCTCACCATCAGCACTCCCATACTCCAAATGTTCTTTAGAATGTGAAAATAACTGCTCCAAGATAAGTTTAATCTTCTTTTTTGTCTCATATCTACCTTGAGGAATATGAAATGATATTAATGTAATAACCTAATATTATCAATATTATTAATGTAATATTATTAGTCATTATTGGGTAAAGAATCTGTCTGCAATGGAGGAGACGTGGGTTCAATTCCTGGGTTGGGAAGATCCCCTGGAGGAGGGCATGGCAACCCACTCTAGTATTCTTGCCTAGAGAATCCCCATGGTCAGAGGAGCCTCGCAGGCTACCATCCACAGGGTCACAAAGAGGCAGCCACAACTAAGTGACTAAGCACAACACATTAGATGTTATTGAGCCGAGATGCTTGCAGTGACATTTTTGATAGGGAATATGAATGTATTTCCTAAGAACTGTAAAATCTAGAGCACCCAGTTATAATGGTGAATTAAGGGAAAAGTAAATCAAGATCAGAAAATCAAGAAGCATCTCAGAAGGTCCTCTGTGGTCTGATTTAGTTCACAGGAGCTTGGGAGCACAGCCTGATAAAAAGAAGCTGTGGTTTCCCCCAACAATCCATTCTGCATATTTCTCTTGACTCTGGGGCAGAAATTGGCAACCAATCCTGGATGGGGGGTGGTTGTAGAGGGAGATATCTTTATGTAAATATTTTTTCACTGATACTCTCAAACAACAAGAAGAAGGAAAAGGTTTCTTTCACATGAAATAACATAAATAGACAAAATAAAACAAACTATAAAACAAAAGTTGTATAATATGTACCTGAGAGATACATAGTGAGCCACCTCAACTAGCATCAATGGTTCAGCAAAGCTGGAATGACTGACTGATGGAAAGGAAAGTTAACGAATTTAAATTTCTATCCACAAAGCAATGGGAACGTATTAAGACATTTGGGCTTCCTTGGTGGCTCAGATGGTAAAGAATCTGCCTGCAAAGTGGGAGACCTGGGTTCAACCCCTGGGCTGGGAAGATCCCCTGGAGGAGGGCATGGCAACCCACTCCAGTATTCTTGCCTAGAGAATCCCATGGACAGAGGAGCCTGGCAGGCGTAAGAGTTGGACATGACTGAGCGACTAAGCACAGTACAGCACGTGTGATCATAGTCAAGTATCTTGTTTCATCTCCATGGCTAACTTTCCAGTTTGAATGAAAACTTTTACCCATAACCCCCATACTTAGGGTGAATAAAAGGTAGAAAACATCTAGTATGGAAAAAATAATCAGGAAATCTTGTGAAAAATAAGTCTTGAAAATTGTCTCATGTGGACCACAAAGTTCAAAGCCTAGCTCAAATTGCAAGGGATGTATTCACTGACAAGCACTATTCTTTGTCAAGTATTTCTGATGGAAGGAAAGTATTGCAAAGGAGAGTAAAGGTTGTTCTAGACACAATCCAAGAAAATTGCTGTCCATTGGTACGTATCTATAAACGCCTTCTCAACTTTTAATTAAATAGCAAATGTTATTTTCAGTGTCAAGTTCTGCAGATTATAAGGATATTTTTACAGCAGTGCACTTTTCTAACATGTATATAAACAATTCAGCATTTGATCTATTTGATGCCAAGCAACTTTGACCTTCACAATGCTGACATCTTGTTTTGTTAAGGCATAGGCATAGTTTATACCACAAAAAGAGATCTAATTGAAGGTCCTATTAATTCACAATTTCTGCTGTGTTCGAAGATTTTTGCAGTTTCTTTGAGTTGAAATTAAAAAGAGAGATATGTGTGTACATCATGTTACTATAAAACTGGCCCATTCCCTTCTCTGAGCTATAACATTTAAAGAAGAGAGTATTTGAAAAATGTCAGAGTACTTAAAGAATGATACTTCTGAAATTTTCATTATACAAGGTTATGATGGAACATTAAAATCATCTTCAATGTGATTTTATGATTCACTCTGTTATTACAGAAGATAGCCATAGTTTGGCTTATCAGAATAACAGACTGGTTCAAATTTGAGAAAGAAGTTTGTCAAGGCTGTAAATTGCCACTCTGCTTATTTAACTTCTATGCAGAATACATCATGGGAAATGCAGGGCTGGAAGACTCACAAGCTGGAGTCAAGATTTCAGGAGAAATAGCAATAACCTCGGATATGCAGATGATACCATTCTAATGGCAGAAAATGAAGAGGAACTAAAGAGCCTCATGATGAGGGTGAAAGAAGAGAGTGAAAACGGAGGTTTAAAACAACATTAAAAAACAAAGATCATGGCATCTAGTCCCATCACTTCATGGCAAATAGATGGGGGGGGGAAATCTGTATATATCATTAATTAGGATATATTTATTAGTGAGCCAGTTGGCTTGAGAAAAAAATAATTATTGAGTTGACACCTCTAAAATGCTAGCAGAGGGATTTGTTTACAAATTCTACCAGTTGTCTCCAGAAATATATATTATTAAATGCAGCATTTAGATACCCAAAATGGGACATGTGGAAATTCCAGAGGAGAGACTACCATCACACAACTAAATTCCCACTGTAATCTACAGCTTTACATGCAATAGCTCATAGACCTCATCTATGCTACAAATCTCTGGGTGGCCGTCCACAGTCAGTAGCATAACCATTAACCCAGTTTCCTAAACCAAAGAGATAGAGATCATTTTCAAAGCCTCTATTTCCTGCACCTCTCATTACTAAACAATCACAAAATCATATCTACTAATACTTTACCACCTAATTATTTTCCAAATTTCCCCGCTCTTCTCATCAAGACCCACAAAGCTCTGGGTCTACAAAGATAAATCCAAAAACCATTTTCTTTCAAGTGTCTGCTTCTTGCAAATCAAATTCAACTTGCTTTCATACTATTGTATCCACTCTATATTTAAATAAAACTCTTGCTGACTAAGTAAAAAATGTATATTTTCAAGTATATCCACATTCTCCTTATTCTCCACATCAGAAAGTCTCAACTTCACAGCCTAATTTAAGTGGTGAAAGGTTGCAAGTGGGAAAAATAAAGTGAGTTACCTACTAAGAAGAATATTTAGGTGATATTTCCAAGTATCATTATCCCATTGCACATCACCACTCTCTAATCCTAGTTATCACTCTGTAGCTCAAAGGAAAAATAAGGCAATAAGACAGAGAAAATATGGTGGGTGAAAATGTTTCCTTGGCTCTTCGCTACTAGGGATAGCTCAAATCTTCAGAGCTTCTGTTTTCTAAATTCATTCTCTTTGTACCTCTGGTTGATAACTGGGATTGGGACTTGTAAGTGTACCAAAGCCAGTGCCCTAAGAGCCTTCTTTAACTTCTATGGGGCATATGAAGCCAAGCTCTGTGATATCTTCTTGGAAATAATCAGTTGTGACATTTCATTTCATTCTGTGACATTCTGACCCAAATGATTTTCTGGGGCTCCAAAATCACTGCAGATGGTGACTGCAGCCATGAAATTAAAAGATGCTTGCTCCTTGGAAGAAAAGTCATGACCAACCTAGACAGCATTTTAAAAAGCAGAGACATTACTTTGCCAAAAAAAAAAGTCTGGCTAGTCAAAGCTATGCTTTTTCCAGTAGTCATGTATGGATGTGAGAGTTGGACTATAAAGAAAGCTGAGCGCCAAAGAATTGATGCTTTTGAACTGTGGTGTTGGAGAAGACTCTTGAGAGAGTCCCTTGGACTGCAAGGAGATCAAACTAGTCAATCCTAAAGGAAATCAGTCCTGAATATTCATTGGAAGGACTGATGCTGAAGCTGAAACTCCAATACTTTGGTCACCTGATGCAAAGAACTGACTCATTGGAAAAGACCCTGATGCTGGGAAAGACTGAAGGCAGGAGGAGAAGGGAACAACAGAGGATGAGATGGTTGGATGGCATCACTGACTCAATGGACATGAGTTTGAGCAAGCTCTGGGAGTTGGTGATGGACAGGGAAGCCTGGCATGCTGCAGTCCATGGGGTTGCAAAGAGTCAGACACAACTGGGTGACTGAACTGAACTTATGAACAAAAACCAAAACCAAAAAAAAGGTAAAGTAGCCATTCTCCCTTTTTCTTCCTCATCTCATAAATAGAATGAATTTTCTTTTTCAGACTATGTAGTAGAAATGGCAAAACTCTGTCTATGGTAAAATTTAACTATAAAATATGTTGGACTTGGACTTTGCACGTTATTGTTAACTCAGAGCTAGTTATCATTATGAGTGCCATGCAGTTTCAATACTTGGTTCAGTTCCTAAGAAGCAGAGCATCTGGAAATGATACCTAAACATATTAGCATGCTGGAAATCTTATTCCCTAAAAATAGGTGTACATCTCATGGAGATAGGCAGTATGTGATTTGTGACAGCACATCAGCACATCTAGAGATGAAACACTGAGCTAAATTTGATTTTGTTTCACTTTAAAGGCTCATCTAAAAGAAATCTGCCATTTCCATCATATTAAAATAAATCACAGATTTACTATTTTGTTTGTTGCTGTGACTTGTTAATTAAATCACAATGTGGTTGTGCTTATTAAGTTACAAATTATACCTTTTGGGGAAAGAACAAGTTCTGAAGTGGAACATGTTTACTTGATGTTTTCCCTCTCATCTGCCTTAAGGGGAGATATAATTAAATGTAACAAAGCAAAAGGCAAGTGAATGTGAGGAGAAAACATTGTGAGAAAATTTCTTCCAGCTGAATAAAGCTGTAACAATCTAAAGGCAGACAAATTTCTATAGATGAAAAGCTAACTTGAATCTAAAATAAGATTGAAAACTAGGAAATTTAACTTAAACTTTTGTTGGATTTTCAAAGTTGTCTAAAATATGATTAAAATTAAGCACCTTGCATTCTGTCATCCACTCAATCATCTTCCCGTCACCAACCTAAAAATGCCCAAAATACTCATATGAGCCAAAGGGAAAATAGTATACAACTTCAATAATAGACTCCAGTAATTGAAAATGTACAATATATTAGACCTGGACTGTCCAATATGGTAACCACTAGCCACATGTATCTTTTCAAATTTTTATATAATGAATTCATAATTAAAAACAAGAAAAACTAGGATTTAGTTCCTCACTAACCACATTTTAAGTGCTCAATCACTTCAGTTCAGTTGCTCGGTCATGTCCGACTCTTTATGACCCTATGGACTGCTGCACACCAGGCCTCCCTGTCCATCACCAAATCCCAGGGTTTACTCAAACTCATGTCCATTGGGTCAGGATGCCATCCGACCATCTCATCCTATGTCATCTCCTTCTCCCCTCAATCTTGCCCAGCATCAGAGTCTCTTCAAATAAGTCATTTCTTTCGCATCAGGTGGCCAAAGTATTGGAGTTTCAGCTTCAACATCAGTCCTTCCAATGAACACCCAGGACTGATCTCCTTTAGGATGGACTGGTTGGATTTCCTTGCAGTCCAAGGGACTCTCAAGAGTCTTCTTCAACACCACAGTTCAAAAGCATCAATTCTTTGGTGCTCATACATGACTTCTGGAAAAACCATAGCCTTGACTGGATGTATCTTTGTTGACAAAGTAATGTCTCTGCTTTTTAATACACTGTCTAGGCTGGTCATAACTTTTCTTCCAAGGAGTAAGTGTCCTTTAATTTCATGGCTGCAGTCACCATCTGCAGTGATTTTTGAGCTCCAAAATACTAAGTCAGCCACTGTGTCCAATGTTTCCCCATATTTGCCATGAAGTGATAGGACCAGATGCCATGACCTTAGTTTTCTGAATGTTGAGTTTTAAGCCAACTTTTTCACTCTCCTCTTTCACTTTCATCAAGAGGCTCTTTAGTTCTTCTTCACTTTCTGCCATAAGGGTGGTGTCATCTACATATCTGAGATTATTGATATTTCTCCTGGCAATCTTGATTCCAGCTTGTGCTTCATCCAGCCCAGTGTTTCTCATGATGTATTATGCATATAAGTTAAATAAGCACAGTGACAATATATATATAGCCTTGATGTACTCCTTTCCCAATTAGGAACCAGTGTTGTTCCATGTCCAGTTCTAACTGTTGCTTCTTGACCTGCATACAGATTTCTCAGGAGGCAGGTCAGGTGGTCTGGTATTCCCATCTCTTGAAGAATTTTCCACAGTTTATTGTGATCCACACAGTCAAAGGCTTTGGCATAGTCAATAAAGCAGAAGTAGATGTTTTTGCTGGAACTCTTTTGCTTTTTCGATGATCCAACAGATGTTGGCAATTTGATCTCTGGTTCCTCTGCCTTTTTAAATCCAGTTTGAACATCTGGAAGCTCATGGTTCACATATTGCTGAAGCCTGGCTTGGAGAATTTTGAGCATTACTTTGCTAGTGTGTGAGATGAGTGCAACTGCGTGGTAGTTAGAGCATTATTTGGCATTGCCTTTCTTTGCAATTAGAATGAAAATTGACCTTTTCACTCCTGTGGCCACTGCTGAGATTTCCCAATTTGCTGGCATATTGAGTGCAGCACCTTCACAGCATCATCTTTTAGGATTTGAAATAGCTCAACTGGAATTCCATCATCTCCACTGGCTTTGTTCATGGAGTGGCGGCTGCGAGGCACTGGAGCGACTGTGAGGAGATATACCATGTACAAAAGCAAAGGAGAAGCTTCAGCAAGATGTTAGGAGGGGCAAAATCATGTTTAGAATCAAACCCCATACCCACCAGAGAAGCGCAGATGACTCAAATATACCTTGGGCTCACTAGGACCCAGCAACCCCACAAAGACTGAGACAGAACTGTGTTTGGGTATCTCCTGAGGAGGTACACATCCTGGAATGTAAAGTCAACTGGGCCTTAGAAAGCATCACTAAGAACAAAGCAAGTAGAGGTGAAGGAATTCCAGTTGAGCTATTTCAAATCCTGAATGATGATGCTGTGAAAGTGCTGCACTCAATATGCCAGCAAATTTGGAAAACTCAGCAGTGGCTACAGGACTGGAAAAGGTCAGTTTTCATTCCAATCCCAAAGAAAGGCAATCCCAAAGAATGCTCAAACTACCGCACAATTGCACTCATCTCACACACTAGTAATGCTCAAAATTCTCCAAGCCAGGCTTCAGCAATACATGAACTGTGAACTTCCAGATGTTCAAGCTGGTTTTAGAAAAGGCAGAGGAACCAGAGATCAAATTGCCAACATCCATTGGATCATCAAAAAAGCAAGAGAGTTCCAGAAATACATCTATTTCTGCTTTATTGACTATGCCAAAGCCTTTGACTGTGTGGATCACAATAAACTGTAGAAAATTCTTCAAGAGATGGGAATACCAGACCACCTGACCTATCGCTTATGAAACCTGTATGCAGGTTAGGAAGCAACAGGTAGAAATGGACATGGAACAACACTGGTTCCTAACTGGGAAAGGAGTACATCAAGGCTATATATATTGCCACTGTGCTTATTTAACTTATATGCATAATACATCATGAGAAATGCTAGGCTGGATGAAGCACAAGCTGGAATCAAGATAGCTGGGAGAAATATCAATAACCTCAGATATGTAGATGACACCACCCTTATGGCAGAAATTGAAGAAGAACTAAACAGCCTCTTGATTAAGTGGAAGAGGAGAGTGAAAATGTTGGCTTAAAGCTCAACATTCAACAAACTAAGATCATGGCATCCATTCTCATCACTTCATGGGAAATAGATGGGGAGACAGTAGCTAACTTTATTTTTGGGGGACTCCAAAAATCACTGCAGATGGTGACTGCAGCCATGAAATTAAAAGATGCTTACTCCTTGGAAGGAAAGTTATGACCAACCTAGACAGCATATTAAAAAGCAGAGACATTACTTTGCCAACAAAGGTCCATCTAGTCAAGGCTATGGTTTTTCCAGTAGTCATGTATGGATGTGAGAGTTGGACTATAAAGAAAGCTGAGTGCTGAAGAATTGATGAGCTTGAACTGTGGTGTTGGAGAAGTGTCTTGGAGTCCCTTGGACTGCAAGGAGATCCAACCAGTCCATCCTAAAGATCAGCCCTGGGTGTTCATTGGAAGGACTGATGTTGAAGCTGAAGCTCCAATACTTTGAGTACCTGATGTGAAGAATTGACTCATTTGAAAAGGCCCTGATGCTGGGAAAGACTGAGGGCAGGAGAAGAAGGGGACCACCGAGGATGAGATGGTTGGATGGCATCACTGACTCAATGGAGAAGAGTTTGAGTAGACTCTGAGTTGGTGATGGGCAGGGAGGCCTGGCGTGCTGTGGTCCATGGGGTCGCGAAGAGTTGGACATGACTGAGAGACTGAACTGAACTGAACTGAGGAGGTACAGGTCAGCAGTGGACTGCTGCAGGGGCAGGGGCTCTGGGTGCAGCAGACCTGGTTATGACATAAGCCGCCTTGGAGGAGGTCACCATTAACCCCACCATAGAGCTGCCAGAACTTACACAGGACTGGGAAATAGACTCTTGGAGGGCACAAACAGAACCTTGTGTGCACCAGGACCCAGGAGAAAGGAGCAGTGACCCCACAAGAGACTGACCCAGACTTGCCCAGGAGTGTCCAGGAGTCTCTGGCAGAGGCGTGGGTTGGCGGTGGCCTGCTGCAGGGTGGGGGCACTGAGTGCAGCAGTGTGTGCATGGGACCTTTTGAAGGAGGTTGCCATTATCTTCATTACCTCCACCATAGTTTGGCCTCAGGTCAAATAACAGGGAGGGAACACAGCCCTGCCCATCAACAGAAAATTGGATTAAAGATTTACTGAGCATGGCCCCACCCATCAGAACAAGACCCAGTTTTCCCCACAGTCAGTCTCTCCCATCAGGAAGCTTCCATAAGCCTCTTATCCTTCTCCATCAGAGGGCAGACAGACTGAAAGTGCTCAATAGCCACGTGTAAGTATTGAATATTGTATCTATGACATTTCTGTCATCAGAGAATGTTCCATTCTATAGCATTGTTGTAGCTGCATATTAGATTTAATTTTATAGTTTTTATATAGGCTTCTGCAGAACACTCTATGATAGGGCTTTCCGTGGTAACAGAAATATCCTATTGTTGCAATTAGCCACAGCAAAAGAAGAGACAATAACAAGAAACTGTCCCTGAAGGTGAGACTATGAGAAGATCAAAAAATACCACCTCTGTTGTATGACTTAACATATATTAAAATACTCTTTAAAAATATCTTTCCTTGCTAGCATAACATCTAAAATTTCCAGTTTTAGTCAATCTTCTAAAACAATGGAAGTCTTACTAGTTATGCTACATAGACGTGATAACTCATACCAACCGTCAGCATCTTAACTGCTAATAGAACCTTCTGTGATAATACAAATGTTCTCTACTTGCACTTTCCACTGCCATATGGCAGCCGCTAGCCACATTCGATTACTGAGCGTGTAAAACGTGGCTAGTGCAACTAAGAAACTGAATTTGTGGTCTTGTACAATTTTAATTTATTTCAATGTAAATGGCCACATGTGGCTCCTAGCTTCTACCTATAGGGAAGAGCTGAAGACATTAACAGGCATGTTAAAGCATGGTGCGTGCATGCTAAGTCGCAGCCAACTCTTTGTGACCCTTTGGACTGTAGCCCACCAGGCTCCCCTGTCTGTGGAGTGGTAAGCTGAATTAAAAGATGGCCCCAAGATTTCACTGCCTAGTACACATACTCTTCTCTCTAAGAGTAGGTGGGAGTTGTGAACATAATGGGATTTTACTCTTCTGAATTGGTTACTAGTCAGTTAACTCTGAGTTAATCAAGAGAGAAGTTTTCCTGGATGGGCCCAACCTACTCTGGTGAATCCTTAAAGAGAACTGGGCTCTTCTTGAAGAGAGAGATTTGAGTGTGAGAAAGATTGAAAAGCAAATGCAATGTTTGCTATCTCTAAGAGCTGAAAGTAGTCTCCAGCCAGCAGCCAGCAAGAAAACAGAGCTTCAGTTCTATTGTTGCAAAGAACTGAACTCTGCCAACAGTCTGAATAATCCTGGGCAACAATCCTGAGCCTCAGATGATGTCACAGCCCTGCGCACACTTTGACTGCAGCCTTGGGAGATCCTGAGCAGAGGACCCAGTAAACTCACGCCTGGACTCCCAACCCTCAGAAACTGAGATAATAAAGGTGTGTTGGTTTAAGCCATGAAGTCTGTGGTACTTGTTAAACAGCAACAGAAAACTAATATAGAAAATTTATGCTTAACCTGTTCAAGAAAACCTGCTTTAAAAATTTTAGCAGAATGACTCAACTTATAAAATTATGCTATCTATTCTTAACTCTCTCCTAAAGTAGATATTAAGGTATTTGGCAAATTTTGTTAGCCTGAGTTTATGAACTGGAAAAGAAGGATGAGAAGGAAGAAAAGGTAAACTTCATAACAATGATGATAATTGTAGTAGTGATAACAACAATAGTGTTCAAAGTGATAATGGCAATAAAGCTGATGCTAACAATACACATTTACTGATTTATGCCATGCTTTACATAACTAGAATAACCAGTGAAATTTTACTTTATATTTATTTCAATGTGAAATTTGATTATTTCTGAGAAATTTTTCTTGTCATCAAAAAGGGAAGTATCTTTGAATCAGAATCATTGTTTTTATCCACAATAATGAATATATAAAATACATGATCTGAATTTGAGATGTTAAATGGCTAAGATTTGAACTGCAACAAAACAGAAACACTTTAACAGGAATTTATACTTTTAAAAACCTGAAATTTAGCATTTTTTAAAAAGAAATACTTGTAGTTTCCTGGATTGGAGACTAAAGCCATTAGGATAACCTTACTGTTAACCTCTAAAAGAAAGAATTGTAGAGATAAAAAAATGTTTGACCTCTCTATTGATTTAGTTTATCCATTTTATAAAATTAAATTCTGTATCTATCTGTTTAAAAGGATTTTCACCATGAGAATACATTTCATTATATGTAGGATACCTTGACCCAATAGAAACTAAAGATCATATATATCTACACACTGAGACAAAATCTTCTCTTATAAACCATAACTAGAATACAGTATTCTTTTACATGATAACAAAAAGATAAAATGTAGGTCAGACATTCAGAGAAATAAAAAAGGAAAACATATCTTTATGATTTTACTCAAAAGAACTAAGTGTTCTTAGTTCAAAGAACAGGTCAGTCCTAGTTCTTTGAAACAGAAAGATGATGTGCTGATAATAAACAGGAAGGCAGACCCTGCTACCAGCAATCAGAGTATCATTTTGCTAACCAGGTTATTCCATTTGTAGATGTTAACAAAGCTTTACTTGCCTCAAGATGAATGTACATAGACTAGATAATTTCTTGAGGTCCCAAGCTCTTTTTAAATTCTTGCCAATCAAAATCCTGAACTTACATGGGCCCTGGTATTCACAGAACTCTTCCTACCACAGATCACTTGAACGGTGGGTATCACTTAGGACTGTTTTCCTTCAACCCAGTGCATAGTTCGAGCAGAGATGCTCTGGTGTTCTAATCCTAAACTTTGGGGGAAAATTGTTATGACCTTTTTGTTCTTGTCATCACACAGAGGAGTAGCAGTTCTAGCTAGAAGTAGCTGTATCACAAGGCAGCAGCAAGAAACATCAACTCCAAGCTGAAACAACAGCATTGAACAAATGGTCTCTCCTTTTAGATTCTTACCTATTTTTGCCTCAGAGAAAGAATGAAGCCACTGTAAAGACATCTGCTCCTTAAACCCAACAGAGAAACTTCTTGTCCTCGAGCACTGGTAAATTGTGGTGATGTCAGGGAGGCTGAATGGGGAAAGGACAGAGACATCATCTTCCTTCATGACTCAAAGCAAGTCTCTTTTATTCAATAAATATTTACTGAGAAACTACTCTGAGCAGATTTTAAGTTAGACATTGGTGCTGCATGGTGCAAAAGCATTGTGAGGATGTTCTAGAGATTGGCTGACAACAGTGTGCTTATAGTTAACAATGTTGTACCGTACAATTAAAAATTTGTTAAGAGGGTAGAACTCATATTACCTATCCTTACCACATTAAAAGAAAGAATATATATTTGCCATCCCAGTAAATATGTTCACATGAAGCCATCAATATTTGGGGGAAGTTAAAAAAGAAGACAAGACATCATCAATTTCCCCCCCTCATGGATTATAAAGCCATGGAGGGGGTCAAATATTAACCAAGTTATAAACCATATATGATTAGAAATGCAATAAATATTCTGAAATGAGGAACTTACTTTAGATTACAGATAGCTTTAGTGAAACAGTCACGGAGGCACCAATCTGTGAGCTAAGGACAAGCAGGCATAGGAAGAGGTCTGGTGGCTGGACAGGAATGCTGTAGACAGGAGGAGGAAGGAGAGTGTGGGTGGAGACTTAAAACAGAAACAGCTTCATGCATTTGAGGAGCTTAAGGCCTAGTGTGGAGACACCAGCAGACAAGGATCTCTGGAAGTCAGGACCAGCTCATGCAGAGCTTGTGGGCCGCTTAAGAAATGTGCATTTTTCCTGAGAGCAATCTGTTAAAGTGCTCTAAACAGATGAGGTTCATAATTCAATTTATGTTTTAAAAGAAAGTATGGGGGAGATATTTATGAAGACAGTAGGGCTCATTAAACCTAAATTATCTTACTAGTTTAAAAAGTTTCTTAGCAATATATTCTCTAAGCTCATTCAGTTGTCATTACACAGGTTTCTGACTTTACAAAGTGAGACTGCATGTGAACCTGGGCCCACATAGCACTCTCTTTTCCTCAACCTAGGCCGTCTCCACACATTAGCTAAGCTTTCTCAACTCTGGCACTAATGACGTTTGGGACCAGTGCGTCTCCCATGAGATCTGAAAAGCTTGTTTGAAGCACTTCCCCTTCTCTTCACCACAGTGGGTGAAGTTTCTCTTTCTTAGGTCCCCTTTCCTCGGGTCTCTTAATGGTAATGGTGCAAACACCCTGAACTGGCGGTGTTCATTAAGTCCACAAACGTCTTCAGTGAGTTTGAGAAGCATTTCATGTATGGATAAGTGCACAGATTTGGAAACAAGTTATCAGGTCTGGAATCTTGGTTCTGCCACTATTCTTTGGGCAATAATTTAATCTTTCTATGCCTCAAGTTCCCCACTTATAAATGGGGCTATTAACAAACCTATGTCACTGAGCTATTGTGAGGAACAAGTGAATTCATATGCTTGAATATGAATTAATATATGTGAGAACAGTTCCTTGAACATTGGAAGTACTATTTTTTAAATTTTCATTATTAGTTTATAAAACTAATTGTATTAACCATCCTGTATTTAGGTGTGGGTATGTAAATCGAAGAATAGATAAATTTGGATGGAATAAAATAAACAGCAAGAGGCTAGAACATGGGAAACTACCCAGAGGCCACAAATCAAACTGAAATAAAAATCAACCTGTAAGTATTAATAATTAAGGGTCTCCTACTGGATCAGTGGTCTGTACATTAAGGGAGAGGGGCTAAAGAAATAGAAGACCTAATCCACTCTCTAGGGGGTTTACACACTACATTGAAAAACTGAACAAATGTTAAACTATATACTAATTGTGCCAGATACCACAGAGAGATATTAAAGAGCCAGATACATGGCACATACAAGAAGCGCCAAATAGGGGGAAAAAAAAAAGGTGGTGGCAATTTATTGTAATGTTATAATGGTGTGTCTTGGATGGACATGGGTGCCTCATAGCTTGCAATAATGAAAACTTAGAGACACAACCTAAGTGTGCATCAATAGATACCTAGTTAACTATATCATGGGACATATATCCATTCAAAATGATTACAGAGTTTTCTTTTTTTGAAACAGGAAAATTCCCAGGGCAGATGGTATACCAGTATGGGAAAAATGTATGTTATATAATAAAATGTACATCATGTTCCAATGTATAATTAAATGTGTGTGTGTATTTGTACACACGCTCTATGACTGCCTACAAAATGAAGAAACAGCATAGTTTCAATACTTTTTTCTTTGGACAGGAACTCTCTTCAGAAACTACTGTTCTTTTTTTTATATTTATATCTACTATTTATATTTTTTTATGCTAAGCACTGAAATTCTTATTTAGGGAAGAAATTGGGAGAGAACAGGACATATTAAAAGAAAATATGCTTTTCCTAACACTGACAAAGCATATCAAAGAGCTGACGTGGTGTGCATTTTGTCTCGTAGATCTCTCAAAATTTATTATAGAGCCACTCAATGTACTTTTTATGTAATGATTAGCTTATATTATGCAGTTCTTGAGTAGAATTTGGGTCAGCTCTGCATGCTCATTACTTGTGCAAGAAGCTAGGACAGACAACTTTCACAGCTTGAAAAGTATTGATACCACTGATGGATGAAATGCTTTCTAAGCACGGAAATGGCACTTTAAGAGAGTAAGGGGAAAGCTGCAGGTTTCCTGGTCACTGAAATATACATAAGGGTCATTTAGAGAGTAAGAGTTCCAAACACTAACTCTGTAATCAGAGAACACAGCTGGAGCAGAATACTGGGAAACACTTGAATTTCATGGCCCAAGTCTTGTGTTTAGAGCAACAACTCTGCCGCAGAGAAAGCTTGTTGCTTCAGACGTTAATACAAAGGTAAGAGAAAGCCCCAGACAAGTTAGTTTGTCCATTTTGAAGAAGATGACACCCAAGTTACAGACTGTAAATACTTCTGTCTGGGAGAAAATAGGTTCAAAACCTTAGCAGACTGTATGCCAAACCACCCTTTTCCTCTGCACAGTCACAGGACGATGGCACACAACCAAATAGTAGGATATGAAATCCCTCTTGCATTTCTACCCTCTACCTTCTCCCACTGTCCTTTCTGTCCCCATATGAAGACCAGGTCACTGGCCCTTGCTTCTTAGGAAAAAAAAAAAAAAAAATGATCCACCGTCACTAAGTAAAAGCAACTGCAATGACACATATAAACTGACCTCATTATATGTCCACAATTGTAATCTGGAGCAAGTTACCTAAACTGCCTGGGCTGTGAGAGATGAATTTGGACCTTTCAGCTTATTTTTAGCTCCACAATTCTATGCTTCCATAATGATCAAATTCATAAGAGTTAATAAATACCTTAAACACATCAAGAAATATTTGGGCTTCCGGTCAGCAAGGCTTGGAAAACACTAAAGAAAAAAAGCAAACAAAAATGTATTCCTCAGGATAAAATGTCAAGCACTGACAAGCTGGGCAAGAGAGAGAACTTGAGTTTTTCTAAAGTCTTTCAGACCACACAACAAATGTGGCTACACACTGCTCCACCCACTCATACCTACTGTGCTGAGATGGTATACTACACGTAATGCCCTCAGGAGGCCCAGAAAACCCTTAAACGGATCAAATCAGAAAGCACTGATAGCCCCATTGAAAATTCTTCACTTTTATGTTTCCAATAAAATAGCTAAACAATTTAGTTTCAGATGAGCTTTAAATTTATGACTGCTCATCAGAACTAAATTCTTTTAGGGTTCTACCCATTACTAAGTGTTGCACAGCAAAGTACAAATGAATTCTTAAGAAAGAGTTCAATATTTTGTAGCACACTTAACAGATTGAGCAAAACATTTTTGTTTGTGGGAAAATTATACTGACTATAACGAACATGTTTTGTCTAACTAGATTGCTTCACATACCACAGTCTGTAGGAAAGACAAATTAAAAACTGAGCTTTTATATGAGTTGGCAAAGTGTTTTTGAACCCTTTCTTCTTTGACTCTATTAAGGGCTGATTCCACGTTAGGATCATCCAATTACTTCCTGTGGCATGTCCATCATTTAGTAAAATATCTTTTCTTCTTATTTTAGGCTTTTATTCTGCTTTCTGAACTTTTGTTCAAACTTGATTTTTTTTCCCTCTAAAGCTCTCTATTATTTCCCCCCAAGCTTATTTTTCCAGCAGCTCTATGTTTTCTCTCTTTAGGCACCCTAGAATATGTTCTCTTTTTTTCCAGATGGCTTTAATCTCATCACTTAGTCTTTTTCCTCTTAATTTTGATAAGCAATACTTTCTTAGCCAGTAAGCAAGGACAAAGTGTGCACATATAATTTTGACTTACCTTTATGTTCTCACTGATCTGATTTGTCATCTCTTCCATTTGCAGCAAGCAAACTAAGCAATTGCTATAAAATTAAGTTACTTTAACTCAGGTCAGATCCGTCAGTGTGAGCTTTCTAAAGCTAAAGACAGAACACATCACTTCTTTATCCTAGTTAGACTAAAATCCTCACTGAACCTCCAGCCTTTCTGCACTGGCATAGTAACTGCTACCGTAAAGTATTAGGATCTATAATATCTGGCTCCTGTTGACTCTTCAGGTTTCTCCAACAATTTTTCTGTTGCAATATCTGCTCAACATACTTGAATCCTGGCAGTTTCTCCAAACACCATGTCTTCAGGTGTCTTTGCCTCTCCCCTTCCTCTCAGGGAATAGCCAGCCCTTTCTTGGATTCATCTCAAGATTCACACCCTGGAAAGCCTTCTTACCTTTTTCTTCCCCCACCCCTTAGCCCTGGATTTGACTGTCACTAAATTCCCCTTGTTTCTCTCTCAGAGGATTTACCTCTAGGTTTTGTTAGAGCTGGTGGTTTATTTAGAAATCGCCCTCCTCAGTGGATGCTAGACTGTAAATTGCAAATTTATAGTAAATGTGCCCTTCATTTGCTTATTTGCACAAGAAAAATTTAGCTGCCACAAAATAATGTTTGTGAGAAAAATTTATTTGTACTACCAAATAACAAATGAGAAAGGCCACTAGAAATCCTAAGTGCCATACAATAAGATCAGCCACAATAAGATCATTTCATTAGTACTCTTAAGTGTTAAAAGGGGAAAAGGTCAAGGATGTAGGTCTGCTTGCAACTTTTGTAAAGCTCGAATCATTGCTCATACACTTGTACTTTTACTTTGAACTTGTACAAGAAGGAAGTCTCTGGGGCAAAAGCCAACTAAAACAAAGGTTCCTACCATTTCTCCCATTCAAGCAGACATGTACTCTGTCCTCAACATAAAGTATTCCCAAACCCACTGTTAAATGGGGAATGGGGCTACTGGTCCATGGGGCCAATTCTGACCCCTTCACGCCTCTCATTCTCATACCTACCTCCTCCCTGGATGTCTACTCCAATGGATTTGGCCCATCTAGTCAATGCCCCTCCTTACTCTGTTTGTGCTATGGATAAATGCTGCTAAGTAGCATTTAGTCATTATCTCACTTAAAGTTCACACGCATCCCATAATATTGGTTCTATTATTTTCCCCTATTGTATAATTAAAGGAACCATAGCTTGAATTAACCAAATTACCCCAAAGTGAAGCAGGCAGAGAGAGGCAGAGCTGGAATCTGAAGCAGGTTCTGGCCAAATGCATATGCTGAGCTCTTAATCCCTGTTCATCACTGTCACTTGACCACAGCATCATCAAACTTTTCACTGTAGATGAACCCCTGTCTGACACTCTTCATGCAAATGGTCTAAAATAAATTTTGTTCATGAATATGTCTTTAATTTCCTCTTGTATTAGGAAATTAATACATTTCCTCTTTTGTTCACCTTCTCTTTATTCAGCATAAAGAGCATGCTCAGTACATCTGACTCTGTGCGGCCCCATGGACTGTAGTCAGCTAGGTTTCTCTGTCCATGGAATTTCTCAAGCCAGAATATTGGAGTGGGTTGCCATTTCCTCCTTCAGGGGATATTCCCAACCCAGGGATCAAACCTGTGTCTCCTGCATTGGCAGGTGGATTCTTTACGACCATGCCACCTTGGAACCTCACCTAGTAAATTATATTCTATTGGACCTGGATATAAGAAGTATTGATAGGGATAAATGAAGACTAAATTACTTGGAGCTTTAATTCCCTAATCAGGATTGTCAAAGGGGCAATCCAGAGATTGGACTGGGACGAAACCCGAAAACAATAATGAAAATGACAATAATCAATACTTATTAGGCCTTTACTATATTCCAGCTGCTTTGGAACTTGAGTTTATCCCTAAACAAAGTATCTCAAAGTACATTTCTATGACTATGAGTTTTCTCAGTTGTTACGCTTTTTTTCTGTGCTTTATTTTTAAGGGTTATATGACATTCTAATGTAAGGATGTTTCATTGTTTATTTACACAGTCTCTACCATGGACATTAGAGTGTTTCCAACAAAACTGTCTATTCTTTCTAGTATAACTTACTGTTTGGGAGCATTTTAGAGGGCATTTTATTAACACTATTATATAATATTTAGGTTGTATCCTTATTAAAATTATACTACACATAATTAAAAAGCAACATTATTCCACAAGGTTTCTCTTAATAAGAATTATACATATGACAGAAATCAACATCAAAGTTACAGGTGTTCTCACAAAAGGAATTTAAGTCTTTTGAAAAAGAAAGAATCCAATATATTTAAGGTTGGCATAAGGTTTCCTAAAGTACAAAAAGTCCAGAGATGACAGAAGAAAAATGGTCAATGTATTCCAGGGTAAATGATATTTAAACACATTCTGTCAAAATTTTTGAGTTACCATAAAACATTTAAATCTAGGAAGAAAATATGCTCATAATAAAATAAAAACCCAACCTAGACTTATAAGTCCCTGTGATATAAAATAGAAGAAGTCATGAAAGCAGCATTTGAGAGCCAAAAGGCAAATTTTAATGGTATTAGAAATTGATTTTTATGAAATATAAAGATTAAAAAAGATGCAAAACTAATAACACATATACTTTGGTGGCAGAAAACAGAAATCATTCTAGCTACCTTTAAGTAAAAAGAAATTTAATATAAGGAAATAGAGTCTTAAAAATCATTTCAAGAAATGCAGGTATGGGTTTCATTATCTGTGGTCTAAGAGTGACACTCAGAATAAGCCTCTGTGGCAGGTACAAACTTCATGTCCCTTCAATACAGTTGTTACTGGGAAATGACTGTCCAATGACCACATTTTCCAACTTCCTTGAGTGTAGATAAAGCCAGGTCACTTAACAGCCCTCACTAGTGGAATATGGTCAGAAGCAATGTGTGTCATTCCTGGGCCAGGGATTTTAAGAGGAAAATGTACTTTTTCCACAAGCCCTTTCTCTTACTGCTATTTGGACACAAAAGATGATGAAGACTAGAGGATTCCAGAGCCACAGAATGGAAGAAAAGTGTCAGCCAACCAGGAATACTGGCACTGAACAATTTGAAAACTATTAAAGTGTGTTAAAAAATTAGGTATAAAATAAGCTACAAGGATATACTGGATGATGCAGGAAATATGGTTAATATTTTAGATTAACTCTAAGTGAAGTATAACCTTTAAAATTTGTGAATCACTACATTAAACACCTGTAACTTACATAATATTGCACAGCAACTACACTTCAATTTAAAATGTTAAAATAATTTTTTAAAAACATAAGTGTTAAAACAGTGAAATTTTAGTGTTTATTTGTCGCAATAAGTGAAGCATTCTAATTAATAAAAGAGCCAAATTTGTTTGACTACAGACTTAAAATCAGCATCACAACTGGAAAGTTGAAGAATCAAGAGATTCTCTAGAATCATTGACATTCAAGGATTTCGATGGGGTTGCTATCACTAAATTGCCCCAAGACACCCATGAAGCAAGCATGTGGACCCTGGAATGCAGCTGTAGCGAAAACAAACAAACAAAAAAATCATCCCCCCATAGCTGTGTTTGCTAATGGCAGGAGCAAGAATACAAGAAAGTAAAGTACTGCCCAACCTAACTCCTACAAAACTCAAGAAGCATCTCTCTGCCAAAACCAACTTACATCCAACATTTCTCCTACAAGGGCATCTATAAAAATACACTCTTTGCTTTCTGGCTTCTGTGGTAAAACACATTAAAAGGAGGTGGGATCAGCTGCTGACTGAATCCACCACAACCATCGCTGCACCAGGACTTCAATTTTTTCCACAGAAAACACACACAGGTACATGTAGGTCTAGAAGAAAATGCATTAAAATATTAAGAATACTTTCCCCTGAAACAGGAGAATATGGACACATTTTACAATTTTTTTCTTATCTTCCAAATTTTCTACAATGAATATGCATTATTTTTATCATGAAAACATAACTTTTTAAAGTATGATATACTGTTTCTGATAAAATATAATTCATTGTTAATGATACAATTCATATCATTTTATTTTTAAAATTTAATTCCATTCTTTACTTCTACCATCCAAAATTAGCCTCACACAGAGGCCTAGAAAAGTACAAAAAGAAAAGAATTTCTGATAAATGTTAATCATAGCACACATTTTTCTTTTGCTGTGATAGACTGTCTATATATGATTTGTTTTCATAATTAAATTGGAAACTACCTTAAATACAGGAACCATTTTTTTGCACATAAATAATCAAGTTAAGAAATGGATTATTGATTAAGCTAAGTAGATTTCCCCATGATTAGTAATGATATGAAAAGAACTTGTCAACAAAGGTTATCAAGGAGAAAAAAAAAAAAAACTAAAGACTTAAGAAAATATGATGTTATTCTCATAACAGGTATAGGAGCAAAAAAGAAAGAGAAACCAAAAAAATTATATGACTGTCTGTGTATATCTCATTCACCTTAGAAAAGAGATTGGTTTTAACAGAAAATTCCGAAAGGGTAGTAGTCTTGTTGTTTTCTATTCAGTGGGCCAGAAGGGAAAAAATGAACAGCTGATGAGTAAGTGTGGCCAATTCTAGACTCTTAATTCAGTGAAGGGAATTGTGGTTTTTCAAACAACATTCAGAATCCATTTTTCTGCCACCATTTGTCTCTATTCCATATCGAGTGTTCTATCTTTCTAGCCAGCCACTCTGATAAAATGTAAGTTAAGAACCACCAGTGATGTTATTAATGAAGTACTTAGAAACTTGCAGTAATAGGAGATATTAATAATAACCTTAATGAAAATTTGTAGCAACTCAATTCATCATTTGAAAAACTAGCAACCAATGGTAATTCATGCTGTTGTCAAGAGCTCAGGAAAAAAAAAAAAAATCTATTAATTAAAAATGTGTAAGTACAAAACTGCAATACTGTAATCTCCACTGAGTTGTATGAGTATTTTGTAAATTACCTCTCAGTGTTCCTAAACCATTAATATTGCCTGAGATTTTCCTTTCCTAGGAATTGACACCTGTAAGACACCGTTTTTACTAAAAACCCTCCCAAACTGCCAGCAGCTTCAACCATGGCAGACTGTATTTCCCCAAATCTGCCATCTTCTGTTTTCTCTAGTGTGACTTTCTCCTCCTCCTCAAGCTGTGGAGTTAGTCCCCATGCCCTGGAACCTGGAAGGGCAGAGCCTTCTCCAGCCAGTACACTATGCATACTACAGAAGAAGTGACTACCACGTGGCTTCCTCAGGTTATTCTAAAAACAGAAAAAAGAAATTCTACTTCTGCTTTGGTCTCTTGGAATGCTTGCCCTATGGAATCTCTCCTGGGATTGTCATGCTTGAAACCCAGGTGCCATGAATAAAGAGGTCCAAACCAAGGTGAGGCTGTCACCCATAGTATGATGGGTGACAGTTCCAGCTGAGCCAGATCTTAGCCAGCTGGATCGAGTCCTCATCTTATACCATACATAAAAATCAACTCAAAATGAATTAAAAACTTAAAAGTAACACCTGAAACCATAAAACAGAAGAAAGCTTAGAGGAAAATTTCCTTGATGTTAACCTTGGCAATGATTTTTAGGATATGCTACCAAAAGCTCAAGCAACAAAAGGAAAAGCCTCTACACAGCAAAGGTAGCAATCAACAAACTAAAAAGGCAACCTATGGAATGGGAGGAAATATTTGCAAGCCATATGTCAGATAAAGGGCTTCTTATATTATTATATATATTCAAATTATATAAGGGATCAAAAAAACCCCAATACTTTTCCAGAAAAGATATACAGCTGACCAACATATACGTGAAAAGCTACTCAACATCACTAACCATCAGGAAAATATAAATCAAAACCATAGTAAGATATCACTTTACACCAGTTTGGGTGTCTGTTATTTAAAAAACAATGTTATTAATAAAACACATTTTTTTTCAAAAGTCTATCACTTAAAAAAAAAAAGTGTGACCAAAGATGTGGAGAAAAAGGAACGCTTGTACACTATTAGTGTGAATGTGCATTGGTACAGCCCATTATGGAAAATAGTATGACAGTTCCTAAAACTGCAAATAGAACTACTATATGATCCAGTGATATCTATTTTGGGTATATACCAATCTCTCTCGAGTATATTTCTTTAGTACCTTTAAGAAATATCTGCACTCCCATATTTATTGTGGTATTATCCACAATAGCCAAGATACAGAAAAACCTAAGTATCCATCAACAGATGAATGTAAAATAATCATGATATACATACATATACAATGGAACATCATTCAGCCTTAAAGAAGAAACTCCTTCCTTTTACAACAATAGGGATGAACCTGGAAGACATCATGCTAAGTAAAATAAGTCAGACAAAGAAAGAAAAAAAGCTACATGATCTCACTTATACATGGAACCTAAAAAGTCATATGTACAGAAGAGAGTAGAATGGTAGTTAGCAGGGACAGGGAGGTAGGGAAAATGAGGAGATGTTTGCCAAAATGTACCAAGTTGCAGTTATGTAGGATGAGTAAGTCCAGAGATTTAATGTATAGAAATCTGACTACAGTTAATAATACTGTTGAATACTGGAAATTTTCTAAGGAAGTAGACTGTAGGTGTTCTCATCACACAAAAAATGTGGTAACTCTGCATGAGGATAAGATATGCTAATTAGCTTGACTGTAATAAGTTCTTTGCTAGGATAAGATATGTCAATTAGCTGGACTGCAATTAGCACTTCCTATGTACATGTGTCAAATGATGTCATATATCTTAAATATGATCAAACTTATTTTTAAAACAAATCAAATCAAACAACCTTTTCAAGAAGTCTCACATTCTTTGGATTGGTATACACTGTTCCTGACTCCTCCATCCTTATATCCTACCTCTTTCCACATTATACTTCATGCTCTTGTAGCACCGAATTACACAGATTCACTGTCTCTCACCAACATTCAAAACTTTGCACATATTGCCTTTGTCTCAATGTTCTTCTTACACTTTTCCACTCATCAAACATTCCTAATCCTTCAAGCAGCCACCCAGGTGGAGTGTCTCTCAACTTCCTTGATAAATTATGTCTATATTGACACCATACCTGATATACGCCTTTTTAACTCAAGAGCTTACCACAACATCTAGCACATAAAATTATGGACTCTGTGGATACTTGCTAGGTTACTGGATAAAGAACTGGATTAATGTGTGAACACATGGCTGGGCAGAAGGATAACTGAATGGACTTTGGAAGATGGTCATAAAAGTTTTCTGAAAAGATATATTTTATTCTCAAAGACTGAAAGCACTGTAGTGAAGAAAGGAATACATTCCAGTTGGGTAGACTAATCAGAAGAATGAAAGGAAGGTGAGAGAAAGCTTTGTGGAGACAGTGAGTTCACCTGGAGCAAAGTCCTTATATGGCAGAGTGGTAAAAGATAGCTAGATATTAAAGGTGATGAAGGAACAAGGACAGAAAAACACTAATGTCATATTTTAATACATTCAGAAAGAGGTGATGGAGCTCAGGGGAGAAGAGCATCACACTTGCAGGCAGAGAATGTTAAGAATGGAGAGGCATTTAATGGGTTTTACTTGCCTTTAAATTTGTGTGGGCTGATTTATGGTCAACTCTGCCAAAGGCATGGAAAAGTACTACACTTCTGGTTTTAAATAGCAATGTAAAAACATTAAGTATTTAATTTTGTTATAAAAAAATCAGATCCAGTAGTGTATCCCCTTCAAGTAATAAGGGTATATATTTAGGCAGGAATATGGATATATTTTACATAAATCTTCTGGAAGATTATTATTCATAATCCATTAAACTAGAACATTATTTTGAAACACAAGGTAAGACAAAGTTTCAAATAAAAGTCTAAGAGGTTTCTGCAGACAACTAGAATAGCAACCAAACAAAAAGAACTATGAGCATCCTTCACTCTCACCTTTCACTTAGGGAGTGAATCTATTCAATTCTGAAGGCTGAATTTTTTTATTCCCTTTGAATAGTGCAGTAAGTGTTTGAAGTTAGGCAACAGGGAAGCTGTTAAACTGACAAGAACAAAAATAGCAAATTCTAAGTTTTCCAGAGCCATGAGAAGAATGAGAATGTTAATACACATTCAAGGAGCAGCAAATCTAATAAATTCAAGAAATTTGGAAGCAAGGTAGTCATGAAAGTTATC
This sequence comes from Odocoileus virginianus, assembly GCF_023699985.2. Lineage (NCBI taxonomy): Eukaryota > Metazoa > Chordata > Mammalia > Artiodactyla > Cervidae > Odocoileus > Odocoileus virginianus. The sequence goes on from NW_027224334.1 coordinate 1,651,729, forward strand.
TAAGAATCTCGTAAGTATTAAAAATGGTGGCAGATGATAAAGTTTCAATACAATTGCTGTTGTTCAGTTGCTAAGCTGTGTCCGTCTCTTGGCAACCCTCTGAACTGTAGCTCACCAGCCTCTTCTGTCCATTGGATTTTCCAGGCAAGAATACTGGAGTGCATTTTACCATTTCCTTCTCTAGGGGATCCTCCCGACCCAGGGATCAAACCCAAGTCTCCTGCATTGGCATGTGAGTTCTTTACTCCTGTACCACCTGGGCAGCTCACCTAGTAAAATATTTTCCACTGGGCCTGGATATAAGGAGTATTGATGGGGATAAATGGACACTAAATTACTTACAGCTGTAATTCCCTAGTTACAGTTGTCATGGGGCAATCTAGAGATTGGATTGAGACCAAACTTGAAAACAATAATGCAAATTACAATATACAGAACCTGATTCCAGGACAGTAAATATATAAGGGAGGTGATGACTTTAGCAGGTTTGTCTGAAAGACAAGCATGTCAATTTACAGTATTTTCAGGAAAAGATTTCTGCTTTAAATGTGTTGGCTCTTTAAAATGTTTTTATTATTATTACTACAACTTCAACACAAAAGAAAAAGCAAAAAGTTTTATCCATATAGATTTTAAAAAATGAACTCTGACATAAGCCTCACAACCCAAACAAAAATTAACTCAAAATGGACCACTCTAAAGTATAAAGCTATAAAATTTTTAGAAAAAAATCAGAAAATGTTTATGATTTAGGACTAGGCAAGAAGTTCTTAGATTTGACACCAAAACTTGATCCATGAAAAGAAATTTGCTAAATTAGACTTCACCAAAATTTAAGATGTTTCCTTTCAAAAATGCACTCTTAAAATGATGAAAAGACAAATAGACTGGAAGAAAATATTTGCAAAACACATATCCAACAAAATATTAATATCTTATCCTAGAATCTAGAACTCTAAAACTCTCATGATTAAAAAGCAATCTAATCATAAAATGGGCAAAAGATATAAACAGACATTTCACCAAAGTGGATAAACAGATGGCAAATAAGCACATGTAAAGATGTTCAGTGCCATTATTAGTCAAACACAAATTAAAGCCTCAATGTAATATCCCTTACAAGTGTCAGAATGGCTGAAATAGTGACAACATCAAATGCTGGAGAGGATGCTGAGAAGCTAGATGGCTCCTATGTTACATGTGCGAATACAAAAGTGTAAAGCCACTCCGGAAAATAGTTGGCAGTGTCTTATAACTGACAGGCAATTATCAGACTACCCAGCAATACATTCTTTAGCATTTATCCTAGAAAAATGAAAACTTACGTTCATGTAAAAATCATACATGAAAGTTCACAGCAGCTTTACTCAGAATAGCTAAAAATTGGAACCACCTCACATGCCCTTAGATGAATGGTTAAACAAAGTGTCATACCTCCATACCAAGGAACAGTGCTCAATAATAAAAAGACATGAACCATTGAGGCACACAACTTGGATCAATTGGCAGGAAATTGTGCTGAGTGAAAAAAGTCAATCCCCAAAGGTTAGAGTATGATTCCATTTATATGATGTTTTGAAAAGACAAATTATACAACTGAAGAACAGATTCATGATTGATTACCGGGGGTGGGTGTGGTGGGTGAAGAAGCTAGAGGTTATCAGAAATTAGGAATGGATTGAAGGGGATGAAGGAAGCAGGAGGTACAATCATCAAAGGAGAGCAATTAGAGATTCTTATGGTAGTAGAATTATTTGGTAACTTGAAGGTGGTGAATATATGGACTCACATATGTGATAAAACTGCACAGAACTTAAATACACACACGAGTAAAATCAGAGAAACCAGGTTGACATTGGTGTATCATAGTTTTGTGGGATTTTACCATTGGTGATACTGGGTAAGAGAGTACACAGGGCCTTTCTGTATTAGTTCCTACAACTGTACATGAATATAAAATTATCTCAAAATAAAAAAACCTAAAAAACTCTGACCTATGAATTTAATGAATGCCCTTAGTTATTAGGTTATAAGATAAAAAACACTCTAAATTCAGTTCAGTCACTCAGTCGTGTCCGACTCTTTGTGACCCCATGAACTGCAGCACTCCAGGCCTCCCTGTCCATCACCAACTCCCAGAGCCTACCCAAACTCATGTCCATTGAGTCAGTGATGCCATCCAACCATCTCATCCTCTGTCATCTCCTTCTCCTGCCCTCAATCTTTCCCAGCATCAGGGTCTTTTCAAATGAGTCAGCTCTTCGCATCAGGTGGCCAAAGTATTGGAGTTTCAGCTTCAACATCAGTCCTTCCCATGAACACTCAGGACTGATCTCCTTGCAGTCCAAGGGACTCTCAAGAGTCTTCTCCAACACCACAGTTCAAAAGCATCAGTTCTTCGGCACTCAGCTTTCTTTATAGTCCAACTCTCACATCCATACATGACTACTGGAAAAACCATAGCTTTAACTAGACGGACCTTTGTTGGCAAAGTAATGTCTCTGCTTTTTAATATGCTGTCTAGGTTGGTCATAACTTTCCTTCCAAGGAGTAAATGTCTTTTAATTTCATGGCTGCAATCACCATCTGCAGTGATTTTGGAGCCCAGAAAATAAAGTCAGCCACTGTTTCCACTGTTTCCCCATCTATTTGCCATGAAGTGATGGGACCAGATGCCACGATCTTAGTTTTCTGAATGTTAAGCTTTAAGCCAACTTTTTCACTCTCCTCTTAATTTCATCAAGAGGCTCTTTAGTTCTTCTTCACTTTCTGCCATAAGGGTGGTGTCATCTGCATATCTGAGGTTATTGATATTTCATTGCATAAGAAAAATGTCATGTAATATCCTCAAGATAATTCTGAACTAATTAGATTGACTTAATAACTTTGAAAAGTGTTTACCATAACATATTTAATAGAAAGTGTTCTATATCTTCTTTATTATTTTACCACTCTGTAAAAATAATGTTAGCAAAACATTCTAGTTTATGCAAGTCTTACATGTATTTTTTAATGAATAGACTATTGTGAATTTCCAGAACTACTTTTACTAGTTTGGTGCATCAGATAAACTAATATCACTTAGAAAACCAAAAAATTTTGTTTTCAACTGAATTAATTACTAATAATGCCTTAAAAGAGATCAATGCAGGGTTTCTGAGGAGACGTTAGTTGTAGTCCTTTGTTCCTCTATAAGTAAGCTGTATTTTTCTTTTGGCTTGTTTTAGGATTTTTTTTCTTTTTTTACTTATAAACAAAATACAGAAAGACAAGTTGTAACTTTTTGGCATTTTTTCTGTTTGGTGCTCAAAGTTTCCTAGATCTGTAATTTGGTATCTGGAGGGAATTCTCAGTCATTATTGTTTTCAATAATCCTTCTGTTCTTTTTTCCCTTTCCTTTTTGTTATCCACATCACACAATGTCATATACCTTTTGTAACTGTCCCACAGTCGAGTATTCTGTTTTGTTTTGTTTTCGTCTCTGTTTACTTCAGTTCTGGCTGTTTCTATTGAGATATCCTCACGTTCAGAGGTCCTTTCCTCAGTCATTACCATTTGCTGAATATTTCAGATAACCTGGACTCCCTGGCAAAAAGAAGCCTGTCCCCTCTTTTCTAAACAGATATTGAAACTGTGTTTTGACCTTTGTGAATATAAAAATCATGTCACAAAGTTTTTGCTTTCTACTTTGAATAGACTGATCTGAACTCAGAAATCTTCCTAATTTCATGAGGTATTTTCTTTTTAAAGACGCAGCATCATGCTCTTTGGAGAACTAGTCTTTTGTAGCTCAACTTTTTGTTTCTTTTTCTAGACATTTATAACTTTGAGTTTCCCTTTGGCAAACCCTATGTTGGTAGAGAGCCAGGCAATCAAATATACATGTTTAGTGTTACAAATTGAGTCACTATTGCTGGAGCACAATCTGAAAATATACAGTAAACAGCAAAATCAGTTTAAAAAAAATTAAATGCGGTATGAAATTAGATACCAAAGAAGTGGTTTCAAAAGTAAAAGCAAGAGGACATCCAAAAGGATAAAGCAGTCAGGTGGGGTTGATGGGGCAACTCTGAGCAGCAGTAATGTTGTTTCTAGGTACAGTTAAGGTGTGTGGCGAAGAGACTTTGAAATGGGAGAAAAACGAGAGATCAGGCACAGAATAAGAAAGCACTAACTTTTCTCCCTGTGAACTTAAGATTTTCCTTGACTGTTCTGGCACATTTCTATCATACTTAAGAATTTCACAGGAGAAAAGATAATTCTTGTTATGAGAAAAAATTTAGAGGTCAAAAAAAAGTCATACTACCTCTTGGAATTTTGCAGGTAGTGAATTTTTGAGGAACTTGGAAAAAGTCTTCATTTACTATTAAAGTAAAGCTAAATTCATTACTGCCTCTCTAGAAATGCTAAAACCATTTTCAATATTTTCTAAGCAAAATTATACATTCCCAAATGTAAACCAATTTTTTCAATGAGAAGAAATAATCAGAATGTTCTCTTCTACTGAGACCAGAGAGACTCAGTGAACCCTCAGTGAAGACCCCCCTTCGATCTTCATTCTGCCATCGACCTTTCTTTGAGAGTTTTGCTTTGGATGTCCCACTGCCAGGGGATTGATGGCAGAACCTGAGTTCACATTGTTTCCCTATAAGTTTAATTTTTAATGACAAGTCTCTGAGTTACCAGATTGTGTCAATTACCCATCCAAGAAATCTAATTTTGTTGATGAAATTAGTTGCTTGGAAGAGTCACATAAGCATTAATTTCAGTTTAGCAGCGTCTCTCTGAGCTGTAGCAGGTGCTATTTAACTGAATTGCCAGCACTCGGTAAAAGGGTTTATCAGGCCTTATAGTCAAGTCAAGTCTGTCCCAACAACTCCACAGCCAACAACATGGCACGTGGTCATAGCTCTAAAAAAGAAAACTTTTCAAACTCCAAATAAGACACAGGATTGTTTTTCTGAAAAGAATGATGAGGATTTTTACAATTAACACAAAGCTAAAGCTTATAAGTACAAAAGAAAGTGAAAAGTTAACAAAATTGTCTATGGTATTTCAAAACCGTAAAACACTTCTTTCTAGGAATATGCTTCTAAATAAGACTAAGCGATTTTTTTACTTGCATTATCAAGAGGATTACCTCTTTACCATATTATTTCACTTCTATAACAGAAACTCTTGTTCTATCCATATTCTCCCTTGTTATGGCTTTCAATGCACCATGGCAGTGAGCACCTGTAATAATCATTCCTTACAGTAAACTCACAGGACAAATTTTTATTCATCCATTTATTCACCCATTTTTATTCCCAATGAATTTGAATATTATTTCATTGACAAAAAAGTGCAAGAAAGTCCACAATTCCACTTAAGTCCAATATATTTATTTTTACCACCATATGGAAGTACGCTGAATTCTTAAAATAGAAAATAACAAATTTTAATTTAAGAATTTCAACTAGCAGTGTTTTCCCCAGAGCCTGTTAAAAAGAGCATCTATCAAGCAACAAGAATTTAGTACGCATCTACTATATACAGGGCATTGCTCTAGGTTTCAACGATAAGGCAAGGAATAAAAACAAAGTTTTACTTCTCTTGGAGCTGACATTCTGGTGAAAAGCTTACCAAATGCGGTCTCTACTCCAGAGGAGTTCTGGCCCAGACCCTTACTAGAGCAGGGAAAGAGGAAAGGCCAAAGGAGGCCTCCTTTTTCCGACACAAAGAATGAACAAGAGGACGGTGGGCATCACAGTTAGCAGGAAAATAAAAAGGTTGTCAGAAAAGCTTTGCTGAGGAGGATATATTACTGAAATGGGTTCATCTGCCTGGCACACAGCAAGCCAAACACTTAAGAAGTCAAGGTTTGCGTCAACCCACTGCAAGCCTGAGGCCTACCTCCAGGAAGGTGAGGGGCATGCCGGGGATATTCACGAGATAAAGCAGCAGGGTGGTCTGAGGTGTGAGAAGCATGAGAAGCTTAGAGAAAGGTGATTGGAAATAAGAAAAGGCCAAGGTAACTATCATTCTGTGCAGGCATTACAAAACTAAGGGCTTCTTCCCAGACGCTTGTTTACAAATGGAGTCACTTACCATACTCTGAGGGGCTTCCCAGGCGGCTTAGCAGTAGAGAAACTGTTTTCAGTGCATGAGATGCAGAGTCCATCCCTGGGTGGTGAAGATCCCCTGGAGAAGGAAATGGCAACCCATTCTGGTATTCTTGGTCCATAATAAATGCACTCAAAGAGAGCGGATTTTTCAGTGATTTGACCTCAAAAGGTCAGTGAGCAGTTAACGCATGCGCAGTTGGAAGATGGGAGGGCCCCGTCCAGCCTTAAGTGGTTTTGTTCTAACACGACACAGCTGACTAAGGAGACACAGCTGACTCCACGTTCCTAACCACCCTCTGTTTAGGTTACCTGCAGTTTGGAGGATAAGCAAGGTTTTTTTTGTAGCAACAACTAAAAGGAAATTGCAAGGTGAAAGCAGGTTACAGGTGTAGTTGATTTAACCTATGATTTTCCACAGTTTAAGAGATGCCTGAGTAGGTCTTGCAAAATGAATATGAGCCCAAAAAAGTGTATTCCCAAAGAAGAAAGAGTAAGTGCTAAAGGCAAGGAGGCATGACTAGCCTACTTCATTCTGGGACCTAAGGTGCCACTTGTTTAACAGGACAGGGGAGGAGCTGGATCTGAAAATATGGATGGGGCCTGACTCTGATGGCCTGTGGGTCAAGCTCCAGGGATCTGGGGATTCTCTCCACAGCCTCTCTACTCATAAAGGGATTCTGATTAATGGAATAACTAAAGAAGGAGAAGGAAAGGCAGAAAAGCATTATGCATGTATGATTAGATCATTGATTTCTGAGAAGTTCTCCGTACGTTGTGTACTTTTCATTGTATTTTTAAGGCAACTAGGAGAGTTTAATAGTTTTAAAATTAAAACTTCAAAAATAATTATAATAACTAATATTTTATAACACGACAGCTCTCAAAAATACTTTCTCATGTATTATTGTATTTGATCATCTACGTCATGCTGCAAGGTAGAAAAAGCATAATGAACTTCATTTTACACATAAGGAAAATAGGTCCAGAGGTAAGTTTTCCCTGGGTCAGACTTCAAACAGTGCCCTTCCAGCTCCAAATTCTGGGTCTTTCTACCATACTAGATAAAATTATATGCAAAATCTAGTTGCTTTAATCCAGTAAAAATTTTCTTTTAAAGTAAACCTTTCAAAACTATAACCCTGGGCTTCTCTGCATTTGAATTAGAGGTGTGCTAACAAGATGTGTGGGATAGTCACTGTCAATACTACCACGTCTCTACTCTGTAGCTGGCACTCCCACAAGAGATTCCCCAGCAGCTTGGCACCACCGAGTTCCCTAAGCCTTTGCACCTACTTCTGGTACTGCTTTTCTGGCTCCAAAATTTCGCTCTCATCCTTTTAAACAGTATCTTTCTTTCTGTCAGTGCTGACTTGGGCAGGGTTGGATATTTATCACTCTGGCCTTCAGGATCTGCTTGAATAAAGATTTTCTTTGGTTTGTCTGAACGCTGCCCTCAAGAATTTACATTCTCTTAAATAATTATTCACATGAAACGATGAAAAAATAATGCAAAATGGCAGGAAATAAATATTCTCTCCATTTATCTTGATTATATCTGACATTTGAGGAGATCACCTTAGAGAACTTTAAACACGTTTTCATTTTGCACTTAAAAATGTGCTCATCCATCCATGTACCTACCCAGGGATTTTCTATTTCCTGAATGGCTTCGTGTGGCAAATAATACTAACACATTAGAAACATCTTTCTACTAAGGGTTATAATATTGTTGACTTTCAAGGTAGCACTAGACATTTGAAATAAAATGCTATATATTTTGGCTCAGACGGTAAAGAATCTGCCTGCAATGCAGGAGACCTGGGTTTGATCCCTGGGTCAGGAAGATCCCCTGGAGAAGAGAATGGCTACCCACTCCAGCATTCTTGCCTGGAGAATTCCATGGACAGAGGAGCCTGGTGGGCTACAGTCCATGGGTTGCAAAGAGCTGGACACAACTGAACAACTAACCCTTTAACTTTTTTTCACTTTTTATTTCTAGCCCTTTGAAATTAGGAAATGTAAACATCGAATCATATTCTTATGAAAAGAATGACTCTCTTGTTACTATATGGGTATTCTCACAGTGAGTATGTCACTGTGGTTATTCACCAGTAACCACAAGGTGAATTTTGTGGGGAGGGGTGTAGGAATCATTTTTTCAGTACTGAGCCATCCAGGGTAGGAGGTAGGCGCTTTGTTCTTCATCATCATCTATTCATGTCAGAATCCTGAGTCATCTCTTGTTCTTTGCATGCTTCAGAACTGGTTCTCTCAGTGAACTTCTGCAAGTCCTTCTTGGAGTCATTCTGTCTTTCCTGCTTCATTCTGAGCCTGGAGAAAGCCAGGTAAGTCCCCTGAGACAGTTGTTTTCCTATTCTGTGGTACTTTCCCACATACAGTGGCCACTCAATTTTTCTTCCACTCCAGTTAAATGCAAGAAATAATAAAAAAGCAATTGTGGATCCATCCGGCTACATACACTCCATAGATACACTAAGCCAGAAGTTCCTCTCTTAGCTGAATCCATGAAAAGTGTACTCTGCTCTTCGATCTTCAGATCTCCATCGGGCAGCTGTGGTTCCCCCGCATCCTGTCAAGGATCACAGCATCTCCTCGCTCCTGGCTTCCCTTCCATCTTTCCTCCACATCTCAGTTTGTGTCACAGATGTCTGTCGACACCAATGACAGACAAATTGAGGCAGAATTTTGTTGCTCGTTATGTTGCTTTCATTGTTTTGCATTATCCAAATTTTTTGTTCAGTTTCAGAGGCCTACCCTCAAAAGTTCAAAAATTAAGAATTAATGCCTTGTTTTCTCTGCTTTCTTCTGTGTTTCTCTTTCCTGAGGCAATGGTACAAAATGCCCAGCTGACTAGGGTTATTAGGTAAAATAAAGTATGAAAAAAATAGCAATTATTATAATATCCCTTTGTACTACTGGTAAAATGATATATATTATGCAACTCTAAGTTGTGTTCGTGGGCTCAGTGACCAATTCTAAGTGTTCGTGGGCTCAGTGACTCACTGAGTATTTTTAAGGTGCTTAACTTTTATATTTACCACTTATATACCTTTCTTACAATTCTTTTTGATTATGTTAACTCATTTTCTACTAAAGGAGAAACTTTATAAGTAACAACTGTTAAATTTGGCCCTAAGAGGTGGTGAAAGGGCAAGTTATGCATCGATTATTAGAAATGTTCCTGATTTCTCAAAGCTAAGAAATCTTCCTGGCTCTTGTGTTCTGAAGGCAGGGCTCTGATGAGCAAGTTAAGGAACTTGCACTTTTCAATCTCCTCCTCCATCTCAAATTCTTTCCCACCTTCGTTTTCTCTTTGTCTCTTTTTGTGACACTACTATATGTAAAATAACTAATAAGGACCTACTGCATAGTACAGGGAACTCTTCTCAACATTTTGTAATGAGCTATACAGGAAAAGAATTTTGAAGAGCATATATATAATATATGTACAGACACATATATATAGAACTGATTCACTCTGCTGTATAGCAGAAAATAACACAAAGTTTTAAATCAACTGTACTCCTATAAAAATTTTAAGAAATAGATGTGAAAAAGAAATACCTCTCCTCTTTGCCGAAGTGAATGCCTCTCTTCACTGGTACTTCTGATGACCCCTAACCACCCTCCTTGGAGAAGGCAGTGGCAACCCACTCCAGTGTTCTTGCCTGGAGAATCCCAGAGACAGGGGAGCCTAGTGGGCAGCCGTCTATGGGGTCACATAGAGTCGGACACGACTGAAGTGACTCAGCAGCAGCAACCACCCTCCTCCAGGGGCTGAAATCACATTGCAGCAAGGAGTATGGAGTTTGCAATCCCATGTAGTCACCTAGCATGGCTCTACCCCTTTTTGTTGTAGGAACCTGCATAAGTTATTTAACATCACACAAGCTCAGGTTCTGCCTTTGAAAAATGGAATACTAACAGTGCCTTCCACATGGTAAGTTCTTAAAAACTGAGAAGTGTTCTATCATTGCCTCTTTTTCTTCTATTATTGCCCCTTTTCCTTGCATCTTCAGTCTTTTCTCTTATACAGATTCTGCTTCTCCCACAAATCTGTTCCGTTCTCTCTGAATTTAAACAAAAATAACCCCTCAATCCTGTAGCATCCTGTGCTTTCCATCCCATGACTCTTACTTTACCACCAAATTTTTGAAAGAGCAACTATTTCTGTAGTCTTTTTCTGATGACCCCAAGTTTCTGAACTTTCATTAATGATGTTATTGAATTTGCTTATTCAAAGGTAGTATTGACCTTCTAATCACTGAGTCCTGTGTCTTTTCTCCGTTTTTAAACTCCTGAAACATCTATGCCATTAAACATTGTTGAATACCCCTTTGTTTGAAATAAGTTATCCCTCGGTATCTATTATTGGGCTGTATCTGTTTTTTGACATTCTCTTTGATCATTCTCTTCCTATTTATAAATGTAGCCATTTCTTAACTCCTTTGCTTAATCATTTCATTTAGATGTGCACAATCCTTCCTGAAATTTCATCATCTAACACCCCTATCTGAATGACCCAAAGAGTTTAGCCTCCACACTAAATTAATAATCTCATGAATTATCTGCTTGGATATCTGCCAGACCTTTGAAGACCAAAGACAACATGAACCAAAGTCATCCTGCTTCCCCTAAACCAGCTCTTCTCTCTATATTAAAGATCCTGGCATTCTCCCTGACAACCAGATTCAAAATCTTGAAACTACCTCCTTTCCTACCATCCATCTCCTATCACCAGTCACTTACCAATCCTATCAACTGATAATATTTTCACATTTATCACTATCTTCCAGTTTGTCTCCTCCATGGTTTGGGATTTATTACATCTTACCTGAAGTACTATAATAATCTTGTCACTTGTTCTAACTCTTCTTAAGTCTCTCCCTTCAGCTCCCCCACCTTCATTATTTTCAACTAATCAGTTAAAAATGCCAACTTTATCAATTCCAGATAAGGCCTCAGTTTAAGAAGTGTTTATGAATAAGAAAATTACAACAGAAATAATAGAAGAATTAGCATTTTGGTACTGCAGTTGTGTGCTATGATATACATGCTAATTATCTTATTTAATATTAAATAGCATCTTATTTAATATAACATTATGATATATTATTTAATATTAAATGACACTATATTGTCTTATTTAATATTAACAATAAATTGTGATGAACATACCTCGTTGCCCATGCAATATCCATTTCCCTTTCATTTTTCCAAATAGAACTCTGATTTTCTTTCAGATTTCTATCTTCATCTGTTCTAAAGGAAGATTCTAATTATTCTATGCTAATTTTCTGACTCTTGTGATTGGTCTAAGGGTGGCTATATGTCCTAAAATGATTCAGAAGGGTAAAAGGAAGAACTTGTATTTCATGATTGGCTAAGAATCTCTCTCATTCTAGGTAGAGAAAAGGAGCATCTTGCCCAAGTTGCCCCAGCCACTAACTTGGAACCTTGAGAGGAGCCAGACTGAGAACAAAACTGACAGGGGGAGAAAGGCTGAAGCCAAAGACAGCCTGCACCTCCATCCCCTTGGACTGCAGGTTACACAGGGAGTACTTTTTTCCTCATTTGTTAAGCCATTTCAAGTAGGACATTCTATTACTTGCAGGCTGAGTCTGCCTGCTGAGCAATTCTTTGATATGAAGGTGGGCTCAAAGAGGCCCAAGTTCACACAGCCGGTAGCAGCAGAGCCAAGATTTGCAGTCACATTCACTCGACTAAAAACCCCTTGCTTTTTCCATTCACTCATATTAACTGATTAGGACTCTCATCAGGTCAAGACCTATAAAAATATTTCAGACATTTTTTGAGACATTACTTTGTATTGTGCAGGGTTATCAGTGCTTCACAGGTGCTAATTCAGTAACACTTTGAAATAATCGTATGAGACCCATACATTATCCTCATTTTACAAAGACTGGAGGAGGTTGTCATTTTCTGAGTCACATGGCAAGTAAATGATCAGAACATAGAATTGACCCAATGCATTGTGACTCTAGAACTGCAACTCTTGATTACTAGTCTTACACATTTCTTGATGTATACTCTGCATGTGTACAATGCTTAAAAAACAGGTTATGTTGCTTTCATGCACTATGTTTATGAGAAAATTGTAGGAGCCTAGTGCAAGAGAAAGTTGGCTTACAATAACTGCATATATCAGACAGAGGCTGGCAGGAGGATGGATGGAGGGGCTATTTGAATGGAAACAAAGGATCTGAAATGAAATAATCTTTTGGCTAAACAGGAGACAGCCCCCTCTCCTCTCTCACATCCCTCATATCAGATACAAAGCTTGGTAATGGTACTGGCAGTAGAAGTTTTCACACACACACACAAAAAAAAAAAACCTTCACATATGGCTTAAGTTTGAATCTGCAACGATATCCAGAGACCCATGCCAACTACTATACGGAGTTCTCCACAGTACTTGGAATTAATTCCAAACTCCTTTGCCTAACATTCATATTGTACTCCAGTCTTTCTAGTACCCCTAACCACTGCCCAATCCTTCTCTTTTTTATATGTCATTTCCTCTAATTGAATGTACATGATCAAAATCATTGTACATTAGTTCTGATAATTCTTTCATAAGAGAATTTAACTTGCATAAGGACAATTTTAGAAAAATAACTAGCATCTATTTACTAGAAACAGAAATAACCTCAGCAGTTGGATGTCTTTATAATAATGCAGCAGGACATATGGTGAGGGCAATGGTAGAATCCTAGAAAATGAGGTTAGCTCAGTGGGAAACTCTGTTTTATATTCTCTAAAAAAATCTCTGTTCAGCTTCTACTCAACTAACAAATGAAATAAGATCCTGTTTGTGCTATATCCTAGAAATGTGCACTATCTGTCCTAGCTCTTAAAGGGAAGTCACAGGCACAAATTAAATAGGCCTGGAAGAGCTTCATGCATCTGTAAGTTAATAAAATAACTAGAGAATAACAGTTTCAGGGTTTATACCTAACTCTCAACTTAAAAAAATAATAATTTCTCCCCTGTGAATATAAAGTAACCCCTTCCTCCAAAGTTTCTGTTAAAATGATGTCTCGAGAATAAGAGAAATGACATTTACTATCTTCATTCAATAATGATAGATTATTAAGGTCCTGTTTGTCTCTGGACCAGTAGGCCTCATGAAAAGGTAATATTCTATTTTTCTTTTAAGGTTAGAAATGTTCTATCTGAACAAGATGAATCATGGGCATTCGTCTTTCTTCTCCAACTGTCACAAAGATATTGAAGAGACCATAAATAGTAAAGAGACACATTAACAATCTTGCACAGTTAGCAATATAAGAAGTGAGAGAAACTTCATCAAGTCATTGCTAAGCTGTTGCTGTTGCTGTTGTTGTTTCCTTTTCCACCATATCCAGATGCTTTAGAATCCCTCTAAAGACTCCAAGGCACACCAGAGAGAGAATTCAAGGAAAAACAAAAACAAGATCTGGTATTCTCCAGAGGTTGTGCATGTTACACTAAGTTCTCCTGGCTCCCCATAGAAAGGTAATTCACATTACATACAGCATTTCAGCAGGCTCAATTTTATTAGTGAAAACATATTATCTATCCAGTTGGAGGAATGAAGAGGGAAAATAGGTTAAAATTTTTCTCTTAACTATTAATTAATGTGCCTCAGGTGGTCTCCTTCCTATTAATTTTATTATACTAAAAGAAAAATATAAGAGCAACTGAACTTGTGGATGCAGAACTGCTTGCAAAATATTACAAGACAGAGACCTGAATGTGTCCCTCTAGATCAGTAATGATAACACCACCACCATCAGAGCAGAAACTATTCAACACAGCCCATGCCAGTGTATATTCTATGGCTAATTCTACTTAGATTGGTGTTTATTTTAAGGTAACCACATCAGTAAAATGCCTTATAACCCAGCTGTGATCTGTGCTAAAGTTGTAGCAACAAGAACAAAAACTGAAGTATGCAAATAAACTTTGAAATATATTGACTTCATTTGATTTGGGAATATGTAAATATTATTGAATTTTTTAAACAAAGAACATTCATCAACTTGCTTTACTAACCAGATATCACATGTGGGTATCGGAATCTCAAAAAGTCTTTTTAAAAAATTAAAAGGAAAATATATTGGGACTTTTTCATAGAAAGTTACAGGAACACATTCTAGCTGACTTAAAAAAAGAGAGAATTTATTGCTCAAGTAATTGGGAAGGCAAGTGCTGCACCCAGCTTCAGGGATGAACGGGAAATAAAGACCATCTTTCCCTCTTTTCTGTGCTTTGTTTTCCTTCTCTGTTTCTAGCTTTTCCTGTGTGGTGGTTTCATTCTCTTCTTTTCTCCCCCAACTTTATTGAGGTGTAACTGACAAATATAAACATATATATTTAAAGTGGACAATGAGATGATTTGAATTATATACATTGTGGAATGGTTACCAAGATAAAGATAATGAACACATCTATCATCTTGCACAGTCAACTTCTTTTTCTTGGTGGTGAGAACACATAAGATCTACTCTTAGCAACTTTGACATAAACAATACCTTATTTTAAACTAAAGTCATCAAGCTGTACATTAGATCCTCAGAACTTACATAATTGAATGTTTTACCCTTTGATCAGGGCTTTCCTGGTGGCTCAGAGAGTAAAGAATCTTCCTGCAAAGCAGGAAACCCAGATTCAACCCCTGGGATGGAAAGATCCCCTAGAGAAGGAAATGGCAGCCCACTCTGGTATTCTTGCCCAGAGAATCCCATGGACAGAGGAGCCTGGCGGGCTACAGTCCATGGGATCGCAAAGAGTGGGACATGACTGAGTGACTAATACACACACACACACACACCCCTTGACCAACATCGCCCTATCCCACCCTGTCCCAGACCCCTGACAGGCACCATTTTATTGTTTCTATGAAAGTGGTTTTCTATATAGATGTATCTCTCTGTGTATAATCACACATGAGTGAACATAGGCAGAAAAACAATAGAATGGCTGGAGTAAGAGAGAAGCAATTTTTCAAAGGATACTGGGGGCACTGGAAGGGATGCTGTAACAAGAAAATAAAAAGTTGGATAGAAACTGAAAACAACAAAGATCTTCTACATCAGTGTTTCCCAGTGTGGTCTTCCAGATATCCAGAACAGCGCCAGTATCACCTGGAAGGCTATTAGAAGATAACATAGTTTCCAGCCTTACCCCAGACCTACAGAATCAAAATCTCTGAGGGTAGGACCCAGCAATCTATTTCCACAGACTTTCTAAGTGACTCTTCTGTATGTTGAGGTTTAGAGACACTGTTCTGCAGAGGAATTACAGATTGTCATCATGAACATAGATCCTATATATGTCCAACTATCTAACCTTAATGTGTGTAACTGAAATTTCCGGAATTTGACAGAGGTCACCACAAATCGCCAAAGTTGCTCCTTCTCTACTATTTCTAGTCTCAGTTAATGTCACCATAATCCATTTGGAAGCTTGAGATTCATCCTTGAATTCTCCTTCTCCCAACCCCTACTTATAATAAATTAGGAAGTCCTGCCTGATTGACCTTCTTTATATGTATATTAGTTTCTTTACTTATCTTTCTTGCACCTATCTTTCCAATAACCTTAAATTCATTTCTTATCTTTAGACAAAGCAATATAATTAAAGTGTAGATCTGACAATATTTTACCTCTAAACATTCTGAAGGCTTGAAAACAGAGCCTACAAAACATTGTGCACTCCTCATCCAAGGTACTAACTCTATATGCATATGTCTACTTTGCTTTCTCCACATCAAAGGCTATTCTCTACCTTAGAGATATGGGAACTCCCTAGGATTCTATAAAAAAAATTCATGGTATGTTTATATGTACATTTTTATAGGGAGTAGGTCCTCAGTTTTCATCAGATTCTTATTGACCCCAAAAGTTTAAGAACTACTGATACAGCTGACAGAGGAGAAAAGTAATTTGGATACATGTCAGATACATGTCAGTGGTTTGTCAGGTTCATCTTATGTCAGTCCTCTGAAAAACAGTGGAGACCACTATAAAATATCATTCAATATGAAGCCATTCTTGTGCTTTTTAGAGTCTGACAATATGGATAAACTGCAATACAGATTTGCTGTGCTGAATTAACTACTGTGAGGAAGATTTTTCACAAGGATGAAAACATCCTACTTTTAGTAACTAGACTCATGCTAGTGGAACCAGTGGATGACTTTATTTTGGGGGGCTCCAAAATCACTGTAGATGGTTACTGCAGCCATGAAATTAAAAGATGCTTACTCCTTTGGAAGGAAAGTTATGATCAACCTAGACAGCATATTAAAAAGCAGAGACATTACTTTGTCATCAAAGGTCCATCTAGTCAAGGCTATGGTTTTTCCAGTGGTCATGTATGGATGTGAGAGTTGGACTATAAAGAAAGCTGAGCACTGAAGAATTGATGCTTTTTAACTGTGGTGTTGGAGAAGACTCTTGAGAGTCCTTCGGACTGCAGGGAATTCCAACCAGTCCATCTTAAAGGAGATCAGTTCTGGGTGTTCATTGGAAGGATAGATGCTGAAGCTGAAACTCCAATACTTTGGCCACTTGATGCAAAGAGCTGACTCATTGGAAAAGACCCTGATGCTGGAAAGATTGAGGGCAGGAGGAGAAGGGGACGACAGAGGATAAGATAGTTGGATGGCATCACTGACTCAATGGACATGAGTTTGGGTAAACTCCGGGAGCTGGTGATGGACAGGGAGGCCTGGTGTGCTGTGGTTCATGGGGTCGCAAAGAGTCAGACACGACTGAGTGACTGAACTGAACTGAATTATGTCCTGAAAAGCTTGATAATAGAACTGGAACACAAAGAAAAAGCAAAAACATGTTTTGAAAAAAGAGTATACTTAATTTGAAAATACATTTGGCAAGAAGATTGGAAAAAGACTGTGATAGTTATTTGGGTAGACTACCCAGCACATTTCCCAATAATCTTATTATTTTTCTAGCATTCTACAGTAAGTTCCTTTCCCTTCCTTAGCAGTGGATGTATATCTCAAACATGATGACCAGTTAATGGGACCAGTTTCTCTACCACAGTAATTAACCCTGGGGTAAGCATTTAACAAATAAGCAAGACCAAACAAATGCCTTCCTAAATTGATAAATGGATATTGGAAAGGCATTCTCATTCAGCTAGATGTGCTAAGGAGGGGCCATCTAAAGCAAAGGCTACCAGTGGCAGCAGAGAAAACTTGTCAGAAGAAAATTGAACAATAGTCAAGAAAAAGATAAAAAAGTAAAACAGAGAGATTGGCAAGGAGAAAAAACCCTGAAACATTGTGTGAACCCTTGAACCCTTAGATTTATTTATCTGCATTTAAGTCAGGTTCACTTTGGCCTTGCTAGCTACATGGACGAATAAATTTTCTTTTGCTGCTTAAACTACATTGAGGAGGATTTTTATCATTTGCAACAGAAGTATACCTGCCTAATAAAGTAGAACTCTGACTCCATGTTCTGCTATCATTCCATTTGTCACTGGGGCAGATAACAGATATGAACCCCTGTCCATGAGTCTCATCCTACAGAAACTCAAATGATTACTAGTGGTTAAAGGCACCAGGATGAGCAGCTTGACTGTTGACATTCTGTGATCATTTGCCACATGTGTGATTTTCCTGCTTGAATTTCAGCATACAGAATGTGGTAAGTACTTTGATCTACACACAAAGTATTATGGGAACATGGAGTGATGGAGGTAGTATGAACAAATTGCCAGTCACCAGCTTAGTACATTTGGACTTGTTATTTAACCTGCTAAGCCTAGGTTTCCTTGGAGTTAAATGGCTATATCTACCTTAAAAGATTATTTGGGTAAATGAGATAAATAATACAGGTTGAGACTGTGTCTGTCATGTACTTCCACTAATAAATATTCTTTGCAACAGATACATAAATACAAATAGAAGAGAAATCACCTGTCCTTGCTTGGGAAGCACTGGGAGTCCATATAGAATGTTTCTTATGGATTGAGCCTTAAAGAGAAAAGAGGATTTTTCCAGATAGAAAAGTAGGGAAGGGCATAACAGTTAGACTAGAACGTCTTCATTGGCCTCTTCAGATCTCTTCCTGCCCATCTCTCTGTGACTTAAAATAGTAACTCCTATGGACTATATTAGCCAGGATTCCATGCCCTCTGTTTTCTGCTAGGATCAGCCAACGGCAGGTGTCTGTAAGATAACAGAGTGTGGGAAGAAAGAGAATTCAGGGTCCTAACCTTGTTGGACTACATAATTCTAACAGTTACAACCTTAGATCTAGGGGGGGTAAAACATTCTAATACCACAAGTCCCTGTATATCTTTCAAGAGTCCAAACATTTAGCTCTCTCCGTTTAAATGCTTTAAGCGTATATCTCTTTTCTGTTAATCCCCAGATATACACCAAGCTTCTCTGGTGGCTCAGCTGGTAAAGAATCTGCCTGCAATGTGGGAGACCTGGGTTCAGTCCCTGGGTTGGAAAGATCCCTGGAGAAGGGAACAGCTATCCACTCCAGTATTCTGGCCTGGAGAATTCCATAGACTGTAATCCATGGGGTCGCACAGAGTCAGACATGACTGACTTTCACTTTCGCTTTCTAGATATACACAACAGGCAAAATACAGTGAGTAAAACTTCATGGGTCTATTTCAGTTCAGTTGAGGAGCTCAGTCATGTCCAACTCTTTGCAATCCCATGAACTGCAGCACACCAGGCCTCCCTGTCCATCACCAACTCCCAGAGTCCACCCAAACCCATGTCCATCAAGTCGGTGATGCCATCCAACCATCTCATCCTCTGTCGTCCCCTTCTCCTCCTGCCCTCAATCTTTCCCAGCATCAGGGTCTTTTCCAATGAGTCAGCTCTTTGCATCAAGTGGCCAAAGTATTGGAGTTTCAGCTTCAACATCAGTCCTTCCAATGAACACCCAGGGCTGATCTCCTTTAAGATGGACTGGTTGGAATTCCCTGCAGTCCAAAGGACTCTCAAGAGTCTTCTCCAATACCACAGTTCAAAAGCATCAATTCTTTGGTGCTCAGCTTTCTTTATAGTCCAACTCTCACATCCATACATGACCACTGGAAAAACCATAGCCTTGACTAGACGGACCTTTGTTGACAAAGTAATGTCTCTGCTTTTTAATATGCTGTCTAGGTTGGTCATAACTTTCCTTCTAAGGAGTAAGCATCTTTTAATTTCATGGCTGCAATCACCATCTGCAGTGATTTTGGAGCCCAGAAAAATAAAGTCTGACGACTGTTTCCATTGTTTCCCCATCTATTTGCCATGAAGTGATGGGACCAGATGCCATGATCTTAGTTTTCTGAATGTTGAGCTTTAAGCCAACTTTTTCACTCTCCTCTTTCACTTTCATCAAGAGGCTCTTTAGTTCTTCTTCACTTTCTGCCATAAGAGTGGTGTCATCTACATATCTGAGGTTATTGATATTTCTCCTGGCAATCTTGATTCCAGCTTGTGCTTCATCCACCCCAGCATTTCTCATGATGTACTCTGCATATAAGTTAAATAAGCAGGGTGACAATATACAGCCTTGATGTACTCCTTTTCCTATTTGGAACCAGTCTGTTGTTCCATGTCCAGTTCTAACTGTTGCTTCCTGACCTGCATACAGGTTTCTCAAGAGGCAGGTCAGGTGGTCTGGTATTCCCATCTCTTTCAGAATTTTCCACAGTTTATTGTGATCCACACAGTCAAAAGCTTTGGCATAGTCAGTAAAGCAGAAATAGATGTTTTTTCTGGAACTCTCTTGCTTTTTTGATGATCCAGCAGATGTTGGCAATTTGATCTCTGGTTCCTCTATTTAGGTAATGATAAATAGTTCATTTTCCCCAGTTTTCAAAATACCAAAAATAAATAAAATCCAAAAAATGCCTTCGTAATATCTTCCTGGAACTGTCACCCTTTCCCCATCATAGCCAAGCCTTGTAAATAACAGTTTCCATGGAATTACCGTATACTTCATTCCTTTTTAGACAGGCTTTACCCCCCACCCCAAGTCATTCCATGAAAATACTTCTCAAATGGCTGTAACAAGTTTCTGAACTGCAGATATTCCTTGTTGGATTAAGAAAATGACCTTACATTTCTTATTTGCTGAGAGTTTTTAACATAAATGGGTGTTGAATTTTATCAAGTATTTCTCTGCATCTATTGAGATCATATACTATTAATGTGCTGAATTACACTGATCAATTTTCAAACTTTAAACCGTCCTTTCATTCCTGGAATAAAGTTTGCTTGGTCATTTTTCTTTCTATATATAACCGATTTCCAGTTATATATGACTCAACTCAGAATTTTTAGTCTGTGTTGGTAAAGAACATTGATCAACAATTTTGTTTGTTATCGTCCTTTTCTAGCTTTGGTGTCAGGATTATTCTAAGCTGAAAAAATATATGTTCTTACATCATTCTGTCTTAGTTTATTTCCTCCATGTTTTTTGTTATTCTGTTGTTTCTTCTCAGCCATTTTTTCCACTTATAATTCTGTGTCCATCCTTTATATTTTAGAGTTTCCCTAGGTTCTACTTTTAATCTTGGTGTTTGGCGGGGGGGGGGTGGGGGGGGCACGTGTAAATGGTAAATAGATTGAATCCAGATTATAAAAAGATTTATATTAAGACCTTGTTACATTTCACCAAATAAAGAAATACCCATGGAATTCTATGTAATCTGCTGAGGTGTTTGTTCAAACATCAACTTAAAAGTCACTGCCTAAAACACAAATCCAATCTCTATCAAAACCCTCTATAATCCCCCTACTTGCTGGCACTGGAGAAGGGAATGACAACCCACTCCAGTATTCTTGCCTGGAGAATCCCATGGACAGAGGAACCTGGTGGACTATATAGCCCATGGGGTCACAAAGAGTCAGACATGACTGAGCAACTAACACTACTACACTCCTACTACTTGCTGGCAAAATTAAAACTGCATTTGGTTCACACTTTTCCCTCCTTCCGATATGCATTTCTCTGCTTTTAAAAACTTTTTTCTTCCAATGTTTATTTCAAAAATAGCCCCTTCCTTGAAGGCTTAATAACTCCCTCAGTCCTAAATGAATGCCATTTATTTGGGCTTGTTACATTATAGCACCATACTCATAGCTCCTTAACAAAACCCACTTATTCCTGCTTCCTACAACAGCTACATATGTACAAGGTTTCTTGCCTCCCCCAAACCCAACCAAACTAAACTACTTAGGGGAAGAAGGATATCCCTTATGTTTATTTCCTGCCCAAACCAATCCAATGTCTTATAATTTTTAGACCATTAGAAAACTATTTGTTAAAGTGAATTGAATTACAATTGGAAAAGACAATCTGGATGTCTGGCCATCTTAATCTATGTCTTGCTGAACAGTATGCCAACCAAAATCTTTTAGGCAGAGCCCTTCTCAGTACTCACTTTCCTATCCTAAGGCATTTCAAGTCCTGCTGTTAAAGTAGATGAATTAGGAAAATGTGTTTTTCATGAGGGAATGGAATGTAGATAAAATTCTTATAAAAATCAAGCACTGGATCTGAACACCCAGTTAGTAATTTCTAATGAACCCATGAACTTAAACAAAAGTTACCATTAAGTTCCATAAAAAAATCACAAGGGGGATTTTTCAATCTTTTATATATATTAAAAAAAAAAAAAAAAGCTTCATGGTTACTTCCTTTCCCTAGTTATTTTCTCTTCAAATGTTTGCTATCTATGCTGGATCTTGATGGGAGGAAGAAAGAAGAAAAATAAACAAACTCTATCTTACAAAACTATTTTCAGCCTGTAGTTGGTAACCTGCAACAAAATGCACATATCTATATTGACTTTCTAGTCAGGAAAAAATAATAAACAAACAAACAGCAATAACCTTCCATCCCCAAGAGTGTTATTAAGGCTTTGTGCTAAAATATAGCACCCAGCATCCAGGCCATCAAAGCATAGCATGTAAAGTCTGAGAAGGCATGATATTTCTAAATCAATAAAACATCAAATTGGTCCTATTTTTGCTGGAAAATTCTAGCAGTTTAACTTAAAACAGAAATTAAAAAAAAAAGATCACATTTTTACCCAATATTACTTGGTTTTTTTTAGTTTTTTTCCCCAAAATAAGACTTGTACACCTATGATAAAGTTAAATATTGGAATGCATGTCAGAATTAGTAGTAGTGTTTTCTGAATGAAAGAGGCTCTCAGCTAAAGCTATTGTTGGCATCATAGCCACAGTGGGAAACTGTTGCTAGGATGACTTAACATCTCTACATGTTTGCTGATCTTTCTTCCACATAATGAAGTTATTCAGCCTTCTTCTAAATACATGTTTAGATCCTATCTCTAACTTTCCTTCTGGTCTATGCTCCGTTTTCCTAGTTTTCTTCTCCCTTATGCTGCCTCTAGAAAATTATAATGGAACAACATATCAGTTCAGCCATATATGCACATATAAAAATAAAATAGCCTTTAAAATATAATTCAAATCACATCCAACTATCTATATATTCAGAAATATTTAAGAAAAAAGTGAGCGCCTAGAGATCACATTCTTGTTTTTTGTTTCTGCTTATGGACTTCAGATAAGAGTTACTTTATATAAACAAATTAACTTATAAATTGACATTAAGGCTGGATAGGATTCACTTTGATGACACTGGTCATGGAGAGAAAAGCATAAGAGCAGATGGCATGATTCTCATGAAGGAGAAGGCAGAAAGGGATAGAGAGCTATGCAAGGAAAATAGCTACAAACAGGAAAGTGACAAGCAGGACAAGCAAGTCACTAGGACTGTAAAAATGAGAAATATCAAACAGAAAGGAATTTGAAAAGATTTAGAGGGTTATCCAGTATAAGTAATTGGGGATCGCAATAATTAATGAATATTAATGTCAAATATCAAGGAAAAGAAACAAGCTCGGAAAAGTATGGATGTAATATTTTTTTTTTTCCAACATACAATGTGATGATACTACCACTAGCATTGTGGAATACTTGAACAGTGTGCCTTGCACCATGAGTGTGACCATATATAAGGGTCCTGGCTATCAAGAAAATGCTTCGATTTAACAGAGTATCTATCATTGGAAAATCTTTTGGAAAGTATTTTGTTTCCTATATCCAGCAAAAAGCACGGACAACTAGAAAGACCCATCCTAGATATATGAAGGCTAAGCATACTATTATTATTTTGAACTATGTGAAGTCACCATTATTAATTTTTTAACCTACAAAAATGTCAGTTTCATAAGTTTAAATTACCAGTTGCATAATCTTGGTAAAGACATTTTACCTTTCTTTGTAAAAGTTTCCTTATCTGTAAAATGAGAACTTTAGACCAGATTCGTGGGTGCCAACCTATATTTTGGTGGCTCAGACGATAAAGACTCCACCTACAATGCTAGGAGCCCTGGTTTCAATCCCTGGGTGAGGAAGATCCCTTGGAAAAGGAAATGGGAACCCACTCCAGTATTCTTGCCTGGAGAATTCCATGAACAGTGGAGCTTGGTGGGCTACAGATTTTTTTGGTTGATGTATAATGGTAAATCATTGTGATTTAATTTGAATTTCCCTAATAATTTGTCATGTCAGCACCTTCTCATACACTTTTTCACCATCATGTATCTTCCTTTGTGAGATATCTCTTTAATTCCTTTACTCTTTTTAAAGGGTTATTTAGTTTCTTAAGGCCTGAAGGAATTCTTTAAATATCCTGGATGTAATTTCTTTGTTGAATATATGTATTGCAAATATATTCTCTCAGTCCATAATTTTTGACTTTCCCCCCTTATTTGTATATTTTAACAAGCAAAATACATTCATTTGGATGAAGTGTAATTTATGATTATTTTCTTTCATGTTTAGTGTATTTTGTCCTAAGCAATTCTTCCCTATGCTCTCAGGTCACAAAAGTATTCTCCTGTACTTTCTTCTAAAATATTTATGATTTTAGCATATGCATATAAGGAGTTATTCAAGCTTTTTGGTCCTGTAAGTTTATCTTGTTGAACAAATTTGGGGAATTTTTGGCCAATACTAGAAAAAAATAATTATCTGTCCCCTTCTTTTTTAATATATTTATCTATTTTGAAGTTTATTGACCCTTTTGTGTTAGTTTTCAACTGGTGCCATAACATATCCACAAACTTAGAGGTTTAGACTCACATACATGTATTATCCTACAGTTCTGCAGGTCTAATATCTGACATGGGTTTCACCAGGCTACAATCAACATGTCAGCAAAGCTGTCTCCTTTTATGGAAGCTCTAGGTAAGTCCATGTAAGGTATGAACAGAGTTCAGTTCTTTATGTTTCTAAAACTGAGGTCCCTGTATTTTTGCAAACTGTCAGCTGAGGGTCATTCCCAGCTTTCCAGGTTCCCTACCTGCCTTGGCACGTGGTCTCCTTTCTCTGTCTTCAAATCCATCAACATTTGGTCATGTGTCTCTCACATTTCAAATCTTTCCTGTCTTCTTCCATTTTCTCAAGCCTATGACCTATTTCCACTTTTAAAGGCCCATACAGTTACATGGGGACCATGTAGATAATTCATCATATCTCTCTGTTTTGAAGTTTGTAGTCTTAATTCCACGTGCAAAAATCCTTTTGCCATGAAAAGTTACTGTAAAGGAAAAACTCACTTCCTCCCGTGCGACTTCTTTAATACTATTCACACTCTACACTTCTGGTCACCAAATATGTTGGGAGGGTGAGGGATAGCTTCTACACACCAAGCAAGTCTGTGATACTAGCCAGGTGTCCTACAATTTAACTCAGTTCTGACATTACCTGCCTGGAGATAGTATCAGATTCCATAAGTTAAGGGCTCAGTCCTACAAGAATGCCCCCGCCATTTCAAATGCCAACTGCAAGTGCAGATTTGTTGTTACCTATGGTTCTGAGCAGCTGACTACAGTCCAAAAGTTCCCAGGACCTCAGGCTTCATTAGTTTGCTAGAGTGGCTCACAAAACTCAAGAATATGTTTTACTTACTAGATTACAAAACTTTATTTTAAAAACATATTATAAAAAATATAACTCGGAAATAGCCAGGTAGAAGAGATGCCTCAGGCAAGGTATGTGGGAAAGGGTCAAGGAGCTTCCATGTCTTCTCTGGGCATGCCACTCTCCTAGTACTTTCACAAGTTTACCTACCTGAAGATTCTCTGGACCTCATCCTTGTGGGTTTTTCCAGAGCTTTCATCACATATGCATGACAGATTAAATCATTGACTGTTGGGAGATTAACTCAGTCTCTAGCCCTTCTCCCCTCCCAAGAGGTCAGACCCTCAGTTCAGTCGTGTCCGACTCTTTGCAATCCCATGGACTGCAGCACACAAGGCCTCCCTGTCCATCACCAACTCCCAAAGTTTACTCAAACTCATGTCCATTGAGTCGGTGATGCCATCCAACCATCTCATCCTCTGTCATCCCCTTCTCCTCCCGCCTTCAATCTTTCCCAGCATCAGGGTCTTTTCAAATGAGTCAGTTCTTCGCATCAGGTGGCCAAAGTATTGGAGTTTCAGCTTTAGCATCAGTCCTTCCAATGAATATTCAGGACTGATTTCCTTTAGGATGGACTAGTTGGACCTCCTTGCAGTCTAAGGGACCCTCAAGAGTCTTCTCCAACACCACAATTCAAAAGTATTAATTTTTCGGTGCTCAGCCTTCTTTATAGTCCAACTCTTACATCTATACATGACTACTGGAAAAACCATAGCTTTGACTAGACAGACCTTTGTTAGCAAAGTAATGTCTCTGCCTTTTTAATATGCTGTCTAGGTTGGTCATAACTTTTCTTCCAAGGAGCAAGCGTCTTTTAATTTCATGGCTGCAATCACCATCTGCAGTGATTTTGGAACCCCCCAAAATAAAGTCTGTCACTGTTTCCACTGTTTCCCCATCTATTTGCCATGAAGTGATGGGACCAGATGCCATGATCTTAGTTTTCTGAATGTTGAGTTTTAAGGTCAGACCCTAGGACCAAAAGTTCCAACTCTCTTATCAAGGCTGGTTCCCCTGATAACCAGCCCCCATCCTTAGGTTACCCAAGGACTTTTCTAAATTCACCTCAATGATAAAAACTCAGGTGTGGTAGAAAGGGGCTTGTTATGAATAATGAAAGATATCCATTTTACCCTTATCACTCTTATCATTTAGGAAATTCCAAGACTCTTAGGAGCTCTGAGTCAGAAACTGGGACAAAGTTCAAATATATATATATATATATATATATATATGTATTATAAATCATAATATCGCAGTAAGATATTTATAGGCTCCTAGGTTCCAGGGATTAGAAATATGAACATCTCTAGAGAGCCTTTATTCTTCTTGCCAAAACGTTTAATCTGCTAACTCCAGTCTTCTACTAAATTCAGCAACAGAACCCTTTTATTTCAGATGCTAAATTTTTCATTTCTAGAAATTCTTTTCAATTTTTTATAGCTTTTATTTCTTTGCCAATAATTTCCAACTGTTCACTCTCATTATGACCACCTTTTAAATTAAGTCCTTATTATAGATAGTTAAATGTCTTTTACTGTTAATTGTTGACTAATTATCAGTGGTCTATTGATATTGATTGCTTTCATCCTTGACAATAACTTATATTTTCCTATATCTAATAAAATTTTTATTGCACACTTGTTGTGAATTGAAGCTCCAAATTCTGTTTTCTTCCTATGAGAAGTGGTGACTTTTTCTAATAGTTAATTACTGGCTGATCATCACATTGAATTCTTGAAGTGTTTGTTTTATATTTTGTCAGAACATATTTGTTTCCATGTTGCTCTTAGCACTTGGGCCAATTGGGGGAAAATACTATTTGCATCTAATATGGGGAATTTCCTGAATTTCAGTGAAAAGTCTGAGGTATTTATAAGAGCCCTTTTACTTGGCAGGACTCAATAAAAGGATCAAGAGCTAAAACCTATGTTTAACTTTTTTAGCCATCATGCTATTGATTTCGTCTGGACTTCTTAATGTAATGCTTTCTATATATGAATTTCAGGAAATTGTCCACAGATTTGCTGGGAGTTTTGAAATTAAGCCTGTCACTTCTTTTCTGGGTTCTCTCCTGTTAATTTCCAGTCAATCTGATAGTTTTTACCTCTCATAAAATTACAAGTCAGTTTAACAGTGGCTTCTGCTTAGTTTTATCCAACTGCACCACACATTAATTGGGTATTGCCCTGAGGAGAAAAGCCTTCTAAATGTGTCTGTTACACCAGTATGGTAACCTTCTTTCAAATGTTAAATCCCTCTCAGCTTCTGCCTACTTTGGATTATGCACCAGTGCTAATCCAAAATAGGCAGGCACTGAGAGGGATTTAACTGCTTTTTTAAAAAATATTCTGTCCAGGGTTAATAATTTCTATCTGCAGGAAGGTTAGTCTAGTACAAGCCACTCCACTACTATCTAAGCTGGAAATCTGACTCAAGTGTTTAAAGGATAAGGATACATTTTTAAAGGATAACTGTCTTCTGTGTTGAGAATATACAACAAGGAGGGAGGGAGACAAGGATAGAAACTGAAAGAAAATAGGGAGTTTCTTGTGATGAAATGAGATTAACTAGTCCTAGAATGATAGTAGTGAGTTGGTCAGAAGTGGTCAACTCAGGATATAGTTTTTAAGTAGAATCAAAGAATTCCCTAGTAGATTGGGGAAGAAGTATAAGAGTCAGAAGTCAAGTATTTCACTAAGACTTAATAACGAGCCTGAGAAACATAGCAACTGATGCCAGAAAGTTACGTTGAACTTTGGAGGGATGAGAGCAAAGAGCATGAGTTTCATTTTAAACATGTTGAGTTCAAGATGTCTGTTAGACATTTAGGTAGAGACAGCAAGTAGGCAGTTGGATATACAAGTCTGGAGTTCAAAGTAGAGGTCTGATTGGAGATAAATTAAGGGGTTACATTAGTTATCTATTGCTATGTAACAAATTATCTCCAAATTTAGCATCCTAAAGCAAAATATCCTAAAAGAGATCAGTCCTGGGTGTTCATTGGAAAGACTGATGTTGAAGCTGAAACTCCAATACTTTGGCCACCTGATGCGAAGGGCTGACTCATTTGAAAAGACCCTGATGATGGGAAAGATTGAGGGCAGGAGGAGAAGGGGACAACAAAGGATGAGATGGTTGGATGGCATCACCGACTCAATGGACATGAGTAAACTCCGGGAGTTGGTAATGGACAGGGAGGCCTGGCATGCTGCAGTTCATGGGGTCGCAAGATTTGGACACAACTGAATGACTGAACCGAACTGAAGTGAACTAAAAGCAAAATAAAAATAATAATAACAATAATCTCACACAGTTTCTGAAAGTTAGAAATTCAGACATGGCTTATTTGAGTAATTCTTACTCACAGTTCTTCATGAGGCTGTTATCAAGTTACCACTGAGGCTGTATGCAGTCTCTCTGAAGACTTCATTGAGGCTGGAGAATCTGCATCCAAGTTTACTCCTGGGGCGTTGGCAGGAGGCTTCAGTTCCTTACTATGTGGACCTCTATATAGGGCTTCCTAGGGCACATCTTCACACAGCAATGGATGACTGAAAGAGGGAAAGAAAGGAAGAAAGAGAGAGAGAGAACCCAAGATGAAAACCCTTATCTCAAAAGTGACATTCCATCCCTTAGTGGTACTAGAAGAGAGTCACTGTGTACAATCCACACTCTAGACTCAGGGAAGTGGAATTAGGCTCAGTCTTTTGGAGGGGGAATTATCACAGAATTTGAGAACATATTCTTAAAATTAGCACAAAAATAATCAGCACACATAATATTTAAAGTCATAGGACTGGATAAGGTCTTCAAGGGAAATTACGAGATAAAGAAATCCAAAATCTGACCTCTGGATACTACCAACAGAAAAAGTAGAGAAAAAAAACAAATAAATGAGGTTTTAAAACAGAAATCAGTGAGATAGTAGGGAAAAAATAGATTGTAAGTTTCTTGAAGCTAGAAAAATAAAAGTGTATTGTATTCTGAACCTTGTAATAGAAACAATAAGATCTGCTTTCTACTTTTTTTACACTTAATTTACAAACATTAATTGTACTTAACATGAACTGCATAATTATTACATGTGGTAGATATGTCTGGACATTTTAAAATATGTTATTTCATCCTCATATCAATGAGGAAAGCTTTGTTATTCAGCATTTTATATATGAGAAATGGATGGTTCATAGAGTTAAATAACTTGTCCAAATTCACATAAGTGAGTTGCAAAGCTCATAACTGAATTATTGTCACCCTCATCCAAAACCCAAGTCCTAATACCAGGTTTCAAAATATTTGCTAAATTATTAGCACCTTAACATGGCTATCTCTTTCATCTGCCATTATTTAGTTAATTATTTTAGCCATAGAAATTAAGTTAGTGTTTATTAAAAATTGACCATAATCTTTAAGAAGCTGAAATAACATTTTTATAAATGAAGGCATTTACTCCAATATGGAAAGTATATATAACTGGACATGTTAACTGAATACATAACTGTTACGATAACTTTCCAAAACACAAACATCATCCTGGCTTATTACTACTCAGAAAATGTCAATAACTAAATGAAGTCCAAATATGTGATTCTGGTGTTCTTTTCTAATCTCATCCTCTTAGCCCAGCCTCCAGGACATCCAGCCTATAAATATTTTATGTAGTCCTATCTCCATTTCTTTTTTTCTTTTCCTTCCTGAAATGCTTACTTATCTCCTCCAATCTTCTTCCAATGTAATGAATCACTATCTACCTTGCCTCAGGCCACACGAATCTCTCCATTCTCAGAACTCCTGATGTCACCAAGTTTTTACCACACGGCTTTACCACACGATGTTTGTACGTTTCTTTACCACTGACATGCAAGCTACTTTTGGGGAAAACAAAAACAAAAACAAAAACCACTGTGTCTATTGTATCTGTCAATCTTATAGTATTATAGCCTCTTACGCATAATATGGCTTCCCAAGTGGCACTAGTGTTAAAGAACCCATCTGCCAACACAGGATATGTAAGAGATCGTGGTTCGATCCCTGGGTCAGGAAGATCACTTGGACAAGGGCATGGCAGCCCCCTCCAGTATTCTAGCCTGAGAAATTCCATGGACAGAGGACCCTGGCGGGCTACTTACTGTCCATAGGGTTGCAAAGAGTCGGACATGACTGAAGCATCTAAGCATGCACACAACTAATATATAAATCCTTAAACTTGATAGTAAGTATTCTATAAACAATAATAGTAAATGCAGAGAGCTTACTCCATACCTTTTACTTTTTGAAGAGTTTTATGTATACTAACTCACAAATATTTTCCTTTAATTTCCTAAAACTTTGCTCAAAATCTCTAAAATTCACTTTTGGGGAAAAGAACCGTTGAATGTGCTAACGTGTGTTTTAAACAATTTGTGTGACATACCCATACACATCATGTTTATAACATAAGAAAAGTGCTGTCCAGTGCTTTTGGATCCCCATCAGAGTACAGCTGGTGAATGTTGAAGTGAGTGTGCCAAGTTATCACTCTTTTTTAGTAGCACCTCATTTGTGTATAAATCATCATCCTTATTCCATCTACTTTAAATAAACATAACCATTGACTTATGTTTCAACGTATATTTAGCATTATTAGATAACTCTGTTAAAAAGCACTACTTTACATTGTAAATATAGACTTAATTTAGTCAAATCATGTCTTGTATAGTGCAAAGTGACCCCAAGTGTCTAAATCAATACAAAGAAAAACAGTTTACTCTATTTTGTTGATTGTAGTACCTGAACTTGAAATAATGTTCCAATTCTTTGAGACCCCATTGTAGCCTGCCAGGTTCCATGGGATTTTCCAGGCAAGAATACTGGAGTGGGTTGCCATTTCCTTCTCCGGGGGATCTTTCAGACCCAGGGATTGAACCCAGGTCTCCTTCATTGCAGGCAGACTCTTTACTGTCTGAGCCACCAAGGGAGAATCTACTATAGACATAGAAAGGATCAAATAACATAATAACTATGCTATGAGGTCTGATCCTCTGAAGTTTGTTTTTTATTCACACAGACTTGAAGAAGAAAGATCTAACACTGACTTTTTCTTGATGAAGAACAAAGCTATATTGATAGCAGAGAACAAAAATCAACCTATTTATTTTTACAGTCAGCAGATTGTAATCTATGGTCTTCCTTTTATACATTGCCCCAAAAAGGCTACTAATTTCTGTGGATCTAGCAGTTTCAGAAATGGAACACTTTGTAAGTGATATCAAAGTAATACAAAAGTTCCAAAGTAAGATACCTGGAATTGGAAATCCTGATAAAGTAGAAACTACTTTGCCATTTCCTCAAGGTGCTCATTTAATATTGTTTCCTAGTGCTTGGCAGATTCTCATTCTCATCTCTGTCTCACTGCACCTGCATGCAAAGATAAATGGACCCATAACATACCCATCTGAAAAGCAAAGATAGAGAAATAACATTTCTGGGCTCAGCAAAGAACTGAGGCAAGAAGATTTGGTGGGCTCCCCAAAATCCAGTCATGATGTTTCCTCTGGTGTGAATTTAATCAGAAGTGTATAAAGAGTTTTAATTAAGAAAAAAAACCAACTATTACTTTCTTGAACTGTTATAAATGAATGATTATCTAGTAGTATATTGTTCCCAATAAACCAGATGAAACTTTAGTACATCCTTCCAAATCCCCTGATTTAATCTTGAACTGAGCAACACAGAACAAAAGAACCAATTTGCTTTCTAAGAAACAAATGTTTAATCATCACACTGGACCCAAGCCAAACTGCGAAATCCTAAGGACTGGCAAAACACAAAAATAAAAACAAAAGACACATTTTTTTTCAAAGACACTGCTAGCACTATCTAGTATTAATAAGTCTGTCTGGTTTGTCTTTAGCAAATCTAATTGCCCTATTTCTCTATCCATTTTCCAACTCCAGTATCTCACCTTAGCTTCCTAGAGCTTTCAGATCTATCCCTGAGCCTCAATTTAAGTATGTAGAGAAATAAGCAAAAAAAACATTAAAACATTGTTTAAGAAGTGCAAAAGGTATTACTTTTTTCTCAGTGTTTTTGTATTTTAAATTTAATTAAAAAAAAAAAAATCTCCTGGGCTCCCATTCTGTTCCAAATTCTGGAAAAGAGTGAAGAAGCCTGGACCCTGCTTCTGGGTTTTCAGTCTGGCAGGGGAGACAGAATTGTAACAGATGACCAACCCACACTGAGTTAAGGTTAAGACAGAACAGTGTTAAAGTTACAGAGAAAAATGAGAAATTTTACTCTCTAATTTGGAGGTCATAGATGCCTTGGAAGAAGTACTTACTGAGTGTAAGGTATTTGTGGGACGATCATCTGGAGATACCCAGGAGGAATTGAATATTTGATTCTAGGACTCTGTAAAATATCAGGGCTGAAGATAACTTGGCATCTGTGTCATCCATTCTGAGATAACAGAGAAATCTGTAAATGAGTAGTTTGCAAAGTCTATAACTTGGACTAATCTCATGGAGATACTCTGGAGAAAACTTAGCTCCAGAATCAAATAAGATTAAGGAATACTACATGTTTTACCCCTCCTTTGGAGATCTGTAAATGATGTTGACATTTTAAAGGAACTGACAAGTCCTCAATTCCTCAAGATGTAGGGAGAGAACCAGAGGAAGCCAAAAGAATAAGACATTTCAAGAAGATAAATATGATTATTTGTATAAATCTTAGAAGAAATCCCTAAAGTTAAGAATTGGCAGGGAGAATGTCTTATTCAGTTTGAATAAGTTTTCAGTTTGAAA
The DNA here is from genome assembly GCF_023699985.2 of Odocoileus virginianus. Classification (NCBI taxonomy): domain Eukaryota; kingdom Metazoa; phylum Chordata; class Mammalia; order Artiodactyla; family Cervidae; genus Odocoileus; species Odocoileus virginianus. The sequence goes on from NW_027224334.1 coordinate 1,684,662, forward strand.
ATGTTGAGTTTTAAGCCAGCTTTTTCACTCTTCTCTTTCTCTTTCATCAAGAGGCTCTTTAGTTCTTCTTCACTTTCTGCCATAAGTGTGGTGTCATCTGCATATCTGAGGTTATTGATATTGCTCCCATCAATCTTGATTTCAGCTTATGCTTCATCCAGCCCAGCATCTCTCATGATGTACTCTATGTATAAATTAAATAAGCATGGTGACAATATACAACCTTGACATACTCCTTTCCCAATTTGGAACCAGTCTGTTGTTCCATGTCCAGTTTTAACTGTTGCTTCTAAGCCTACATACAGATTTCTCAGAAGGCAGGTAAGGTGGTCTGGTATTCCCATCTCTTGAACAATCTTTCGCAGTTTGTTATGATCAACACAGTCAAAGGCTTTGGCATAGTCAATAAAGCAGATGTTTTTCTAACTCTCTTGCTTTTTCTATGATCCAACAGATTTGGCAATTGGAACTCTGGTTCCTCAGCCTTTTCTAAATCCAGCTTGAATATCTGGAAGTTCATGGTTCACGTACTGTTGAAGTCTGGCTTGGAGAATTTTGAGCATTACTTTGCTAGCATATGAGATGAGTGCAATTGTGCAGTAGTTTGAGCATTCTTTGACATTGCCCTTCTTTGGGATTGGAATGAAAACTGACCTTTTCCAGTCCTGTGGCTACTGTTGAGTTTTCCAAATTTGCTGGCATATTGAGTGCAGCACTTTCACAGCATCATCCTTTAGGATTTGAAATAGCTCAACAGGAATTCCATCATCTCCACTACCTTTGTAGTGATTCTTCCTAAGGCCTACTTGATTTCACATTCCAGGATGTCTGGCTCTAGGTGAGTGATCACACCATCATGGTTGTTGGGTCATGAAGATCTTTTTTGTATACTTCTTTTGTGTATTCTTGCCACCTCTTCTTAATATCTTCTGCTTCTGTTAGGTCCCTACCATTTCTCTCCTTTGTTATGCCCATCTTTGCATGAATGTTTCCTTGGTATCTCTAATTTTCCTGAAGAGGTCTCTAGTCTTTCCATTCTGTTATTTCCCTCTATTTTTTTGCATTGATCACTGAGAAAGGCTTTCTTATCTCTCCTTGCTATTCTTTGGAACTCTGCATTCAAATGGGTATATCTTTCTTTTTCTCCTTTGCTTTTTGCTTCCCTTCTTTTCTCAGCTACTTGCAAGGCCTCCTCAGACAACCATTTTGCCTGTTTGCATTCCTTTTTCTTGGGGATGGTTTTGGATCACTGCCTCCTGTATGATGCCATGAACCTCGTCCATAGTTCTTCAAGCACCCTATCAGATCTAATCCCTTGAATCTATTTCTCACTTCCACTGTATAAATGTAACAGATTTGACTCAGGTCACAGCTGAATTGTCTAGTGGTTTCCTTACTTTTTTCAATGTACATCTGAATTTGGCAATACAGAGTTCATGATCTGAGCCACAGTCAACTCCTGCTCCTGTTTTATGCTGACTGTATAGAGCTTCTCCATCTTTGGCTGCAAAGAATATGATCAATCTGATTCGGTATTGACCATCTGGTGATGTCCATGTGTAGAGTCTTCTCTTGTGTTGTTGGAAGAGGGTGTTTGCTATGACCAGTGTGTTCTCTTGGCAAAACTCTGTTAGCCTTTGCCCTGCTTCATTTTGTACTCCAAGGCCAAATTTGCCTGTTACTCCAGGTATCTCTTGACTTCCTACTTTTGCATTCCAGGCCCTTATAATGAAAAATACATCTTTTTTGAGTATTAGTTCTAGGAGGTCTTGTAGGTCCTCATAGAACCATTCAGCTTCTTTGGCATTACTGGTTGGGGCATAGACTTGGATTACTGTGATACTGAATGGTTTTGCCTTGGAAACAAACAGAGATCATTCTGTCGTTTTTGAGACGGCATCCAAGTATTGCATTTTGGCCTGTTTTGTTGACTATGAGTGCTATTCCATTTCTTTTAAGGGATTCCTGCCCACAGTAGCAGATATAAATGGTCAACTGAATTAAATTTGCCCATTCTGGTCCATTTTAGTTCACTGACTCCTAAAATGTCGATGTTCACTCTTGCCATTACCTGTTTGACCACTTCTAATTTACCTTGATTCATGGATGCAACATTCCAAGTTCCTATGCTTTGTTCTTTACAGAATATTGTTCTTTACAGAATCGGACTTTACTTCCGTCACCAGGCACATCCACAACTGGGCATTGTTTATGCTTTGGCTCCATTTCTTCGTTCTTTCCAGAGTCATTTCTCCACTGATCTCCAGTAGCATATTGGGCACCTACCGACCTGGGGAGTTCATCTTTTAGTGTCCTATCTTTTTGCCTTTTCATACTGTTCATGGGGTTCTCAAGGCAAGAATACTGAAGTGGTTTGCCATTCCCTTCTCCAGTGGACCACATTTTGTCAGAACTCTCCACCATGACCTGTCCATCTTGGGTGGCCCTACATGGCATGGCTCATAGTTTCACTGAGTTAGACAAGGCTGTGGTCCATGTGATCAGTTTGATTAGTTTTCTGTGATTGTGGTTTTCATTCTGTCTGCCCTCTGATGGATAAGGATAAGAGGCTTATGGAAGCTTCCTGATGGGAGAGACTGACTGAGGGGGAAACTGGGTCTTGTTCTGATGGGCGGGGCCATGCTCAGTAAATCTTTAATCCAATTTTCTGTTGATGGGCAGGGCTGTGTTCCCTCCCTGTTGTTTGACCTGAGACCAAACTATGGTGGAGGTAATGAAGATAATGGTGACCTCCTTCAAAAAGTCCCATGCATGCACTGCCACACTCAGTGCCCCGACCCTGGAGATCAGGCCACCGCCAACCCACACCTCCACTGGAGACTCCTGGACACTCACAGGCAAGTCTGGGTCAGTCTCTTGTGGGGTCACTGCTCCTTTCTCCCGGGTCCTGGTGCACACGCACAAGGTTTTGTTTATGCCCTACAACAATCTGTTTCCTCAGTGCAGTGTAAGTTCTGGTGGTGCTATGGTGGGTTAATGGTGACCTCCTCCAAGAGGGCTTATGCCACACCCAGGTCTGCTGCACCCAGAGCCCCTGCCCCTGTGGCAGGCCACTGCTGACCCGTACCTCTGCAGGAGACACTCAAACACTCAAAGGCAGGTCTGGCTCAGTCTCTGTGGGGTCTCCTGGTGCACACAAGGTTTTGTTTGAGCCCTCTGTCTCTGGAGGTATGGGGTTTGACTCAAAATGTGATTTTGCCCCTCCTACAGTCTTGCTTTGCTTCAGTTAAGACTTTGTTTGTATTCATATTCCCAACACTAAGCACATTGACCTCAGATAACCCAAACCACCACCAGCAGTGATAACATGGGTGTATGTGGCACTTGACCAAATTACTAAAGCTCTGCTCAAAACAATGTCAATGAACTTATAGAGAAATATTTTGTTTGCTGTATTCTACTTAGCACTTTGCATCAGTGTTCATGAGTGGTTGATCTTCAATACTCTTCCCTTGTACTATCTTTAACTGGTGTTTGAATCAGTGTCAAACTTGTCTCATAAAAAAAAGTGGGAAAGTTTTGCTTCCCATTCTATATTTTAGAACAGGTATCAGTACCTTTTTTTTCTATAATGGGTTGATAGAAAATAGTAGCAAATATCTTAGGCAATGTCGTCCTTATGGTCTCTGTGTTGCCACTACAGTCATACTTCAGTAGTCTCAGGGAATTTGTTTTAAGATCCCCACAGAGACCAAAATCAAAGGATGCTCAAGTCCTTTATATAAAATGGCATGGACCAATTGTACCCCAGCCTGTAACCATGCATCTGCACCCATGGATACAGGTGGCTGTGTGTACTCAACTTTGCCATAAAGCAGCCATAAACAATAAGGAAACAAGTGGGAGTGACTATGTTCCAATTAAATTTTAGGTGTCCCAATTAGTAACAAGTGGCAAACAGTCAGATTTAATCTCTTGGCCTTGATTTGTGGACTTTTTCCCTGGAATATTTTATATAGCAAGAGGACCATGCTCTATGTGGTCTTTGATGGTTTGGGAGAAATGTCCCTGTGCCTCATCTTAGTGAAAAAGATGCTGGTGTTTCCCACTAAATAAGATCACAAGATGTTATGGGCTCATATTGTATCTTCCTTGCCTCAATTCTGGAATGACCCACTTCTCCAAGGAGCCAGTACCATACTGTTTTAGGTATAGAGGCTTTATAGTATGTTTAATGTCTGATAGAGTTAATTTCCCTTTGCAGCTATACTTTTATCATATTTTGTGACTGGATCTTACCTGTCAGCCAACTACAGAAAAACAGAGACTAGGAGGGTACATGACCCAGAGGCAGACTTGCTCACAGGGACAGGGTCTGAGAGAAGGAAGCCCAGGTCAGCAGGCCAAATCCGGGCACTAGTAGTTTGAGTATGCAATATTGTGACCATGGGTCACACTCTTGATCTTGATCTTGTCGAAGAGGATGAGAGTTAACATCAGTGATATCAGGAAAGGTCTGGCAGCAGTGGATCCAGGTGTGAAGGCAATCAGATCCACTCATGTTGGGTAAAAGCAAGTAGCAAGGATCTGCTCCAGGCAGGCTTTCTGTCCTTACAGAGGAAGGTTGCCTGGCATGGACAAGGCAGAGCCCTAACTGTAGAAGCTCAAGGTCCCTCCAACAGAGGGAGCAAATGGGATACCCTTGGCAGAGCTGCCAGGAACCCAAGGTGTAAACTGAGACCCCAAAATAAGGCCCAAGCTGAGTTACCTAAACTGGAGCACAGGACAGAACTGGACAAGGAGTAAGTGGGGTTTAGGCTAAACTCCAGATGTCAAGCTGGTGCTCCTAAGCTCCTCCTATTCAATGTCCCAGTTAGTCACAGAGCCTACAGGTGGGGTTACTTACTCTAGCTTTGAAGGAAGGAAGAGAGAACTTGGAAATCTTCAAGATTAGACACAAGACAAGTCTTTGGGGTTGTCCTTAGTTAGTCATGACCTTGGCTGGGCCACTTTGCCTCTGGTCTACCAAGGGAATTGAATGAGATTATATCTAAGGATCCTTCTACTTCTAAGAGTCAGCTGATGCCCAATTAAAAGCAATGGAGGGACTTCCCTGGGGTCCAGTGGTTAAGACTCCATGCTTCCATTGCAGGGGGCACAGGTTTGATCCCTGGTTGGAGAACTAAGATCCCACATGCCATGTGGCATAGCCAAAAACAAAAAACAAAAAAACAGGAGCAATGAACTCATGTTTCATCAAAACATTTTATGTGCCATACGTGATTTACACATTTACATACATTAAAGGGAAAGAAACTAATATTTTTTGTTACCTACCAGTGGTGTAAATGTTTAACAACCAGCTGTATTCAGGGTGGGAAAATAATCTGATTTGTAGCATTTGCCAATATCTGAGGTAAAAATATTCCCACTATGGTTTCAAGTTATCACCATGTAGTCACTGAATTCAGGGTTGGGAAGAAATGCACAGTGAGCCACCATCATATAGTGTTTTCATCCCACAGATGCAATAGAGTCAAATAGGCTCAGAATATAAATAATAATAAAATGTAATGAACTGATTAGAAAGTGATGTTATGAGTATATATATATATATTTAATATTTGTTTTTAATATAACTTATTTGTGTATATATAGGTTTCAAAAATGACTGTGTTGAACAGCTGGCTCTCAAAATTTTTGATAATCTATCAATCAGTCCTTATTAGCTGATAAGGGCCAGCTGCAGCATACTACTGATTATGACTTACTGTCTACTAGAGGCCATGATTGTCACTGTAGTTCTATTGTTTCATTAATCCTCATTGTGACTTTCTGAAATAGGAATTGTTTTTCTGATGAATAAAAGGATCTCAGAAAGGTTAAATAACCTACCTGGGACCACACAGCTGCTATAGTTATGTGACCTTCACCCTCCAAATCCCCAAATTCTATTATCTCATGCTATCTCTCATAGAGCAACATTTTTATTTTAAATGGTTTTATTCTTTAAGAGAGTAGATTATGATCCATGTAAAGCCAAAGCCCTCTGATTTCAGTGAGTGCGTGAACACGGATGTGTGTTTGAGGTCACTGCCACTGAATCAGTTTGATGTCAGAAAGTGCCATTAAGCTACATAAGATGTCATTGTGAGGCGGGACCTGACTGTACAGTTTCCTAGATAAGCAGACAGTAGACCACCCCTTACCCGGAAATAAGTCTTCCACCCAGAAACACTGGGCATCACCCCGAGCTCTCCTCTCATTTTCCTTTCTTTTCCCTAAAGTAATTCCAACTCAATAAAGCTAATTCCTTTTTAATCAAGTCAATATTTTATACAATGAACCTCAGCTATTCAACAAATTGAATTTCAATGAAATTCATTGAAACTGAATTGAATTTCAGTTGAAATTCAATGAATTTCAACAATTGTGGCATGCACTGCTACACTCAGTGCCCCCAACCCTGCAGCAGGCCACCGCCAACCCACGCCTCTGCTGGAGACTCCTGGACACTCACGGGCAAGTCTGGGTCAGTCTCTTGTGGGGTCACTGCTCCTTTCTCCTGGGTCCTGGTGCACACAAGGTTTTGTTTGTGCCCTCCAAGAGTCTGTTTCCCCAGTCCTGTGTAAGTTCTGTAATCAAATCCCACTGGCCTCCAAAGTCAAATTCTCTGGGAGTTCTCAGTCCCTTTGCCAGATCCCCAGGTTGGGAAATCTGTTGTGAGTCCTAGAACTTTCTTAACAGTGTGAGAATTTCTTTGGTATAATTGTTCTGTACTTAACCTATCATAAGTATAGAAAAGAATTAGAATTTGATTCCAATTGATCAAAATGCAATTTTCATATTTTAATAAATACAATGGAATTGATGATACATGTCAAAAAGAATAAATATTTTTCAACATTAAATATTACTGATATTTTATATATATTATATGTTAATCATACTGTTTTGTCTCTCCTTGCAATGACTTCACAACCTCCTCTTTTTTCAGCTCAAATGCCATCTTGGCTCAGTAAATCAGTTCTCTGAGAAAAAATAAAAAAGGTCCTGATTTGAAGTACTCACCAATTTCCATAGGGTTGATATTCCCACCATGGCCAATTTTAAGGTGCAAAAGGTTTAGCAACCAGCTGTCAAGATTCCTGAATATTTAATGACAGAGCTAGTAAGATCCATCTCCAACACACCACTGAGAAATTTTACCTTCTCTGGTGAAGCAGTTCCTCACTTACCACATTTCATTAAGGTTATCTGTTTGCATTCATGCTTTTTATCACCAGACTGGGAATCACTGGAGAGCAGGGACTGTAACAGTGACAACAACAATAATAATAATGTCATCATTTATTTGTTAAAGAGAAAGTTGGCTGAGAATATTGAATGCTTGACAGACAAAAGGCTACTGGCACTACAGATGGAAAAGACTATTTGAAAAGGCCAACAAATAGACACGTTTTATTACCGGAGGTTGGCCTTAAAACTTGGAAAGGAATCCTAAGCTGCAGTGAGCTAGAACAGACCCCAGATGAGTCACAAAAACTCTGAGTCCCTCGCCTATCTGAAGATGTGTCAGGTATTTATACTTGCTCCTTTTCCCTAAAATGCATTAAGTCTAATATCTTTCCACATTAATAGTATGATGAAACCTTGAAAGATCATTTCAGCACCTAAAGCAGCAAGTGCTCCAGTACCTGGCTATGGAATCCATCCTGATTACCAATGGGCTCTCTGAGGAAGTTAGAAAAAAGATATACTTCTCAAAAGAGAGAAGGCTTTGGATCCCTGTATGACAATGACAGAAGAGAGAAGCCAAACTCCCAACAGAATCCAAAGTTCATTCTGTGACTACCTGACATTTTAAGTTCTTTGCTCATCCCATCCTGAACTCTACCCTCCAGAGCCTGGTGTGACGCTATCCCTGAGGAATTCCTATTGTCCCTGATCTGAAGCAGAGTCAGATCTCTAGGTGGGAAGGAGGGACAACTGGTATTGTGAGTGGAAAAGAGCCTTGAATTCTCACTAGAGGGGGCAGTAATGCTGGCAAGGGTCAGCAAACTTTTTCTTAAAGTGAAAGTGTTAGTTGCTCAGTCCTGTCTGAGTTTTTCGGGATCCCATGGACTATAGCTTGCTAGGCTCCTCTGTCCATGGGATTCTCCAGGCAAAGATACTGGAATGGGTAGCCATTTCCTTCTCCGGGGGATCTTCCTGATTCAGGGAAAGAACCTAGGTCTCCTCATTGCAGGCAGATTCTTTACCATCTGAGCCACCAAGGAAGCCCTTTTCTTAAAGGATCAGGTAAAAAATATTTTAGCCTTATGGACGAAACAATCTCTGTTGGCAGAAATTAAGGCTGCATAGTGCCCAATTCATAACAATTAAATTCTCTTAATTTTCAGTAGCACAAAGTCATAAAAGAAGAAACATTAATAATGATACAGAATATAACTTAAGTATTATGATCATTTAACCAAAATTAAAAAATTGAACAAGAACAACATAATTGCAAGAGTCAACATCATTTTCAGCATTGAAGGACAGCAATATTTACTAATGCCTCATTTTTAGTCTATCAGTTTCTTGTTTATGTGAGAACATTACATTATGTTCCACATGGAATTTTACTTTCAATATGCAATCTGTAAGAATAAGAATCATTCAAATTCAACTTTATTTTGAAAACAGGTTTGACATTTAGATGACCATTTGAGAATGTGAGCCATTTTATACATATTTCAAAAGTCCTTCTCTGATGCCAGATCTGTACAGCTAACAATTGCAACAGTCAATCCAGTGTTTGTAGCTGTCTTAACAACCAAATCAAATTGCTACATGATCAATCAGTTGATCAATGCATAATTGATTGTGAAGATAGCCAGAAATATCAGCATATTTATTAACTGTGTGGAGACAGACAAAACCAATGAGCAAAGTGAAGCAAGGAAATTAAAAGAAAGTAATCAAAATTGTTTTGATCAAAGAAACTATTTGGATGAATGAGACCTAAATTTTATCTAATTTCTTCCTCTTGGAAAATCTTGAGTATTTCATGCTTAGAATTCTTGACATTTATTTATTTATTACCTACCTCCAGCAGTCTCTCACATGGAAGGTGCTTGAAAAAGCTGTTCCTTTGTCCTCCACCAACATCACCACTTTACATCTATTAAAATAAAAACAAAAGTATAAAATAGTATGTTTTCTGAAGTAGACACAGACAGGTTATTTAACCAATTATTTTACAAGTATGACACAACAAAGCAAAGGGAGGAGAAAGCTATAGAAGAAGGTGAATTAAAATCAGCTTTTAAGAAAAAACATTTAAAAAGTAGATAAAAATTAAGTTTTAACAACTCATTTAATTTTTTATATAATATGTTTCATATATGTATCTAACACATATACAAAATTAAATGCCTTTATAATTGTGTATTTGTTTACATGTATTTTATTTTATAAATGTTATTTAATTTTAAACAGGCAGGTTGTTACCTCTTGAAGACAAAGCATACAGATACTCTTCAATCAGTTCAGTTCAGTCGCTCAGTCGTGTCCGACTCTTTGCGACCCCATGAATCGCAGCACGCCAGGCCTCCCTGTCCATCACCAACTCCCGGAGTTTACTCAAACTCACGTCCATCGAGTCGGTGATGCCATCCAGCCATCTCATCCAAGCTATAAAATTGTTATGGAGTTAATATTAAAGTACTAACAGAAAATGAGTTTTATATGGCATTTGGACACATTCATAATTTCATTTGAGCCTCACAACCTTATTCTGTGGGTCAGTCAAGAACTAGCATCAGTCATATTTTAGAGATGAGGTATCTGGAGGTCAGATGAATGAGGTGAATTTGCTGAGGTCTCACTAATGTTAAAGGGTGAAACAGATATATGATCAAGGTGTTCTGACCTTTTTCACTGAATGATTCTGCTTTCCATAACATCAACACTGAGATGTGAATTAAGTCCTTTATTTTACAAATAATCATTTTCCACGAAACTTGCTAAGAACCTGTGCAAATATTATGTACAGTGCACATGTTTATCAAGAAGAGTCAGAGAAAGTTAAGCCACCCCAGTGAGTTAGCTGTCTTTGGTTGTAGAACAATATGAAAACACACCCAGTCTCAGCCTCATTTGGGGGCATATTTTAAGAATTTAATTGCCTATTTGTCCAGATACTCTGTGCTAACCACAGGGGAAGGAAAACAGACTTCCTTCTGTTTCAGACTGCCTGGTACTAGAGCAATAATTCCTTGTTGTTTTAGAATTGTAATGTAAAATTATCAATAATTAATGGGTGAGATGGATTGGTACATATACTTTCTTCAAACTAGATTTTTCTCTTCTCTTCTTCTTTAGCTATGTCCTGTCAAAAAAGACAGTAAAACAAAAATTTTAAAACACAGGCACGACAACATCTAGATCTTTACCACCAGTGGGATTTTTAGTTAATCAGCATGTAGAATGAGAAATAACCGAGGGAGACTTCCTAGTGACTTTAGAAAATGTGGAAAGTTAAGCTCTCTTCTAAAGCCTACAGTTTTGCTTCTGCATTAGAATAGTGTTGGAATCATGATTCTAGAAAAGAACTCAGCTGGTTTTGGTTCCACTGAGAAAGAAAGACACTTTCTAAATCTCCACCCTCTACATATCCTTAACTAATTCCCTTCAAATGCAGCTCATTTCCCATCTGTCTAAATTGTATACTAGATTTTTGTCAGTAGTTAATAACTGATGTGTGTAAAATTCTACAAAATTGCAAAGGCCTATATAAAGTTAAGCTATTATTATTGCTTTCCTTACTAATATTTTTCTTGATGTCAAATATCTGATTCAAAAAATTCAGTCAAAGTGAGTGTGTATTTGTAATTATTATCTCAAGCATCCACTTGAAATTATCTGCTTAAGGCCAGTTTATAAAAAATGAAGAAAAACTTTTCTTTGAATGCCTTTTTACTTAGGACTCTACACAAATCAATTTTCATTGTTCTTCCTTTTCTAAAAAGGTATAGTCTCTTTAAATATGCATTGCTAGCATGTAACATTTTGCAAAATGTTCTAGTTAAAACTGACAAGATTCTTCTTGCAAAACCTATTGCAATAGTCCTTTTCCTGACACCCACAGTCTTCAAAACAACTTCAGTGGAGAGATAGGAAAGTTAGATTAACAGCAGTATACTAGGAATATTTTGCCCAAAATAATTCCAACCCCAGATTTCTTTCATTAGATTTTGACTCCATTTTTGTCTGAATTGGATACACAGAGAATCAGTTAAAGAAGTGTAGAGACAAAAAAATGACCAAAGTCTGAGTGTGTTAAATTAATAAGAAAACCTTCATTCTATCTACCCCTGATTTCTCAGACTACTTATGAACCAGGGATCACGGACTAGGCTGCACATAGCATTGCTCTCAAAATTAGAGAAGAAATTGTTTTCTTGATAAATTAATTTTCAATTTCAAATGGCCTAAAGCAGACCTGAAACCTTGTTATACTTTTAATTTATATTAAATTAGTAGATGCAGGTCTTGATGAAGTGGGACCTTCTTTATAGTCACAGTTAAGAAGGAAACTATTACTTTTCTCTGGGTCAGTGTTCCCATTTTGCTTTAATAAAACTGCCTTATAAAGACACTGAGCCTGTTTTCTCCTGTTGCAGTTCATCAATAAGAACATGGTTTCACAACAGCTTAAACTAAAATGAAATGGGCCCACCCAAGAGCTCTACCCATTCCAATATTTAGAAGCTTTTCCATCTATTTAGGTAAGCAATGAGATTTTACTCTTATTCAAAATCTCACATTTTTACTGAGATGTTTTAAATTGTTCATTTTTGTTTCCATAACAGAGGTATATTAGCAGGCCCAAGTCACTTCCTCATTAAGTATCTGGCAGAGAATCTAAAGATCTCAGCTAAATACACATTCAACTTCTTACAAGACAATGATTATTTGTAAATGGGCTGTTCTCAGCATTCCCACAGCCCACCTCCATTCAGCTGGAAGAATCCTGATGCTGAGCAGAAACTCAGATCAAGCTCTTACCTATTCACAGGAGCATGGGTCTGTGGTCTGTGCAGCTGGCATCTTAAGTACACAGTTTCCCTTAATTCAACAGCACAGTGTCCTGGCCTTGAGGGCACTGCTCAGAGAATTTTCCTCAGACCTGACTTCCCTCCAGCCTTTGCCAAAGACCCACTTAAGACAATGAATGTTTGATACAAATGGGATAAGTGACATTTTAATTATCCATGAATCCTAGATACTGTAAACACAATACTGTTATCATCAGCCACCCAGAAGCTTATCATGAGTTTACAGAAACAAACATTTTCATGTTTTCTTGTTGGAAGTAAAAACTTACTCAAACTTTCTCTTGGTCATTTAACAATATCAACAAAAATTGAAAACCATATTTGATTTGACTTAAAAACTGCACATTCAAGTATTCATTCTAAGAAGATTAGACTTTACACAAAATTGCATGGATGCTGACTGAAACATGTTTATAGTGCAGATAAATTAGAAATAAGCTTAATACTCATAGATAAAAGATTAATTAAGTATGATATAGCAATATAGTGGCTCCCCTGGTGGCTTAGACAGTAAAGAATGTCTGCAATGTGGGAGACCTGGGTTCCATCCCTGGGTTAGGAAGATCCTCTGGAGGAGGGCATGGCAACCTACTCCAGTATTCTTGCCTGGAGAATCTCCATGGACAGAGGAGCCTGGCGGGCTACAATCCATGGGGTCGCAAAGACTCAGACACGACTGAGCGACTAAGCATACAGCATAGAGTGCAATATAGAAGAATACCACAGAGCCATTAAAAAGACTAAGGTAGCTTTCTCTATATATAGATATGCAAATACTTATTGTTAAGATAAAAAATGTGGGAAAGCAAATATTATTTGATTTTTTGTTCATATGTTTATAAACACACATCTGTGTTTTAAAAGTATAGAACTATAAATACAGTTATTCAATGGTGGTATAAACTCCTTCACTTCAGACATTATACATATTTATATTTCAACTTATCACAATAAGCCTATATTATTTTCTTATTTTAGGAAAATATTCTGAATGAAACCCGAGTACACCATATTATCTTAGTTCCCATTTAACTTGTACAGTTTAATTTTAATGTTAAATGCCAAGATTTATAGAAAGATGATATAATAAAATGTGAACAATATTTCTGAGCTAAACCACAGTAAATCTCAGTAACTAGTGCTAAAATCTAGGACTATACTAACTGCTTTCCTTTTTTAATATTCATAACTACCTAAAAGATATATTTCTATTAAAGTACTACCAGCAGAGGAACCTGGAATGTTAGGTCCATGAATCAAGGCAAACTGGAAGTGGCCAAACAGGAGATGGCAAGAGTGAACATTGACATTCTAGGAATCAGCGAACTAAGATGGACTGGAATGGGTGAATTTAACTCAGATGACCATTATATCTACTACTGTGGGCAGGAATCCCTTAGAAGAAATGGAGTAGCCATCATGGTCAACAAAAGAGTCCAAAATGCAGTACTTGGATGCAATCTCAAAAACGACAGAATGATCTCTGTTCATTTCCAAGGCAAGCCATTCAATATCACAGTAATCCAAGTCTATGTCCCAACCAGTAACACTGAAGAAGCTGAAGTTGAACAGTTCTATGAAGACCTACAAGACCTTCTAGAACTAACATCCAAAAAAGATGTCCTTTTCATTATAGGGAACTGGAATGCAAAATTAGGAATTCAAGAAACACCTGGAGTAACAATCAAATATGGCCTTGGAGTACAGAATAAAGCAGGGTAAAGGCTAATAGAATTCTGCCAAGAGAACACACTGGTCATAGCAAACACCCTCTTCCAACAACACAAGAGAAGACTCTACACATGGACATCACCAGATGGTCGACACCGAAATCAGATTGATTATATTCTTTGCAGCCAAAGATGGAGAAGCTCTATATGGTCAGCAAAAACAAGACTGGGAGCTGACTGTGGCTCAGATCATGAACTCCTTATTGCCAAATTCAGACTTAAATTGAAGAAAGTGGAGAAACCACTAAACCATTCAGGTATGACCTAAATCAAATCCCTTATGACTATACAGTGGAAGTGAAAAATAGATTTAAGGGACTAGATCTGAGAGAGTGCTTGATGAACTATGGTCAGAGGTTCGTGACATTGTACAGGAGACAGGAATCAAGACCATCCCCCATGGAAAAGAAATGCAAAAAGGCAAAATGGTTGTCTGAGGAGGCCTTACAAATAGCTATGAAAAGAAGAGAAGTGAAAAGCAAAGGAGAAAAGGAAAGATATTCCCATTTGAATGCAGAGTTCCAAAGAACAGCAAGGAGAGATAAGAAAGCCTTCCTCAGTGATCAATGCAAAGAAATAGAGGAAAACAACAGAATGGGAAAGACTAGAGATCTCTTCAAGAAAATTAGAGATACCAAGGGAACATTTCATGCAAAGATGGGTTCAATAAAGGACAGAAATGGTAGGGACCTAACAGAAGCAGAAGATATTAAGAAGAGGTGGCAAGAATACACAGAAGAACTGTACAAAAAAGATCTTCACAACCCAGATAATCATGATGGTGTGATCACTCACCTAGAGCCAGACATCCTGGAATGTGAAGTCAAGTGGGCCTTAGGAAGCATCACTACGAACAAAGCTAGTGGAGGTGATGGAATTCCAGTTGAGTTGTTTCAAATCCTGAAAGATGATGCTGTGAAAGTGCTACATTCAATATGCCAGCAAATTTGGAAAACTCAGCAGTGGCCACAGGACTGGAAAAGGTCAGTTTTCATTCCAATCCCAAAGAAAGGCAATCCCAAAGAATGCTCAAACTACCACACAATTGCACTCATTTCACACGCTAGTAAAGTGATGCTTAAAATTCTCCAAGCCAGGCTTCAGCAATATGTAAACCATGAACTTTAAGATGTTCAAGCTGGTTTTAGAAAAGGCAGAGGAACCAGAGATCAAATTGACAACATCCGCAGGACCATTGAAAAAGCAAGAGAGTTCCAGAAAAACATCTATTTCTGCTTTATTGACTATGCCAAGGCCTTGGACCATGTGACTCACAATAAACTGTGGAAAATTCTGAAAGAGATGGGAATACCAGACCACCTGACCTGGTTCCTGAGAAACCTGTATGCAGGTCAGGAAGCAACAGTTAGAACTGGACATGGAACAACAGACCGGTTCCAAATAGGAAAAGGAGTACATCAAGGCTGTATATTGCCACCCTGCTTATTTAACTTATATGCGGAAAGCATCATGAGAAACACTGGGCTGGATTAAGCACAAGCTGGAATCAAGATTGCCGGGAGAAATATCAATAACATCAGATATGCAAATAATACCACCCTTAAGGTAGAAAGTGAAGAAGAACTAAAGAGCCTCTTGATGAAAGTGAAAGAGAAGAGTGAAAAAGTTGGCTTAAAGCTCAACATTCAGAAAACTAAGATCATGGCATCTGGTCCCATCACTTCATGGGAAAATAGATGGGGAAACAGTGGAAACAGTGGCTGAGTTTATTTTCTGGGCTCCAAAACCACTGATGGTGATTGCAGCCATGAAATTAAAAGATGCTTACTCCTTCGAAGGAAAGTTATGACCAACCTAGACAGCATATTAAAAGGCAGAGAGATTACTTTGTCAGGAAAGGTCCGTCTAGTCAAGGCTATGGTTTTTCCAGAAGTCATGTATGGATGTGAGGGTTGGACTATAAAGAAAACTGAGCACCAAAGAATTGATGCTTTTGAACTGTGGTGTTGGAGAAGACTCTGGAGAGTCCCTGGACTGCAAGGAGATCCAACCAGTCCATCCTAAAGCAGATCAGTCCTGGGTGTTCATTGGAAGGACTGACGTTGAAGCTGAAACTGCAATATTTTGGCCACCTGATGCGAAGAGCTTACTCATTTGAAAAGTCCCTGATGCTGGGAATGAGTGAGGGCAGGAGGAGACGGGGATGACAGAGGATGAGATGGTTGGATGGCATCACCAACTCAATGGACATGGGTTTGGGTGGACTCTGGGAGTTGGTGATGGACAGGGAGGCCTGGCGTGCTGCAGTTCATGGGGTTGCAGAGTTGGACACGACTGAGCTACTGAACTTAAATGAACTGAACAAAGGGGCCGTGAAGAGTCGGACACAGCTGAGCGACTGAACTGAACTGAACTGAACAAAGGTACTGTTAAAATCCATATCTTACAAAGAGACAAGAATTCAGATATATTGAAAAACTTTGCCGGTTGGTAGTAGAATTAAAAGACTAAACTAAATATGTCTAACTCAACAGCCATAGTGTTCAACACAATGCCAGACTATTTTACTATTTTATTGTATGAAGGTCATGACCAGGAAAGCTACATCCACTCTATGCATTCTAGATACCACATATTTAATACAGGAATTCAAGGCTTTAAAAAATTTGAAATATCTATAGTGAACTTGTTCAGAGAGGTCTCCGCAAATTTCTATGTCAGAGGCAGTTAGTTCTTAATAGCTCACAGAAGCTTTTGCACTTCTCAAAATTCTCTGGAAAGTGTCCTTCAACTATTTCAGTCTATGGTAAGTAGGTGCTTCTCAAGTACTTATTTGGAAGCCTCCATGACATGGCAGGACTGTTCATGCATCTGGCTGAAATTGCATGTGCAGGGAAAAACTGGCTTTTTCTGCCCCCACCGTCAGTCTCACCAAGTGCCTCTCTTGGGCAAACTCTAAGCTGAAGCAACATAGAAGAATTCTGGAAAATATAATTCCCAGATTCTGTACCATGCAGAAGTGACCTTAGAAAAGGGATATGGAACCCTGAGTAGTCAAGACAATCCAAAATTATTGATTCACTAGTTATTTTATATGTGTGTGTATCTATATTTATATAACCTTGTATAGATACAGAGATACACACACATATATACATACATGTTTGGTATGTGTATACAAGCAGTATAGTATAAAAATTAAGAATACTGACTCTGAAGTCAAATGGCTTCTGCTCAAATCCTGGCTCCCCGTTTATGTCCTGGGTAAGTTTGAGCAAGTTACTTAATCTCTCTGTGCTTCAGTTTTTCCCTCTTTAAAATGCAAATAATAGTATCACCTACTTCACTAGATTATTGTGAGGGTTATATATAAAGTATATGCAGCTTACAATATTGCCTCGCATATGATAGTGCTATATAATGTTTCAATTATTATTGTTATATTTCTTATTTGACATACTACACACACACACACACACACACACACACACACACACTTTTAGAATGAATGCCAGGGAAAAGTTCACTTTTTTGAGACAATGTGAATCAAAATATTGTATTTTACTTTGTTTTTGTTGAAGTCCAGGAAAACATTTAGGACATGTTCAAAATGACCAATTCATATCAGTTTTCAGATATAACTATTTATTAACTAATCTTGATAGATTTTTATTCTGAATTTTATTCTCCATTATCCCATATACATATTCAACTTGGAAGGTAGTGGAATATAAAGAGAAATTTTTAAAAAGGAAGGAAAAAGGAGAAAGGTCTTGTTCATATATTCTATATTGCTTGATTTCTACCTTCCCCCCTCCCCCAATTAGTATTAGTTTATTTCTTAGACTTTTAGTTTAAATTTATTTCAATTATTATTTCTGGTTATTGGATAATTCATTTGCAAGAGGCTTTTATATTTTCTATTAGCTGAGCTTCCCAAGCTAAGCGTCCCAACTTTTCTTAGGAAACTCATCAATCTTGATTTAATTAAAAAATATTTTTTAAAAATTCTTGCTACAATTCTACAATTTGCCCTTGAGTAAGAAACAAAGTTGCCCATGTGAGAAATAGCTCAAATGCAAACAAATACCTGAAAGTCTGAGCATCTGTCCTGTTATCTGTTAGAACCACTGATTGTTTTCACAACCCATGTGTCTTCAAATGATAGTTCTTTCCCAGGAAGCAGGAAATGGACCTTGATTTAACTCTGCTTTTAACCTCCAAAGTTGAATTTCTCTTTACCTGAGGTGCCTCCAGTTCCCTTCAAAAAAGAATTTCAGGCATGTCATAGCCTAGTTTAAAAGTCAGATGATCTCCCACATATTCTTCCTATTTACTGAAAAATATCCTTCTTAATTATCTCTCTCCTTGAGGTTGTTTTCAGAGGCCCTGTAGATGAATTTCATAAACGCTGCATGGCTTAAATTTTTACATCAGACCAATCAAAACTTATCCTATAAATTCGGTGACAATTCACATATCCATTTCCTCATGATTTATTAATAAACCAGCAGACAGATTTCACTTTCATGTAGCTTTGAAAAATTAGGTAAATGGAGGTAATGTATCTCCCACACATAGAATATTTAGATATGATTACTTCTAACTCAAGCTGTCAGTTTATTCCTAAAACTCAAAAAGAATCAAGAGTTAATAAATATATTTTGCATGTCCTTTGAAATCACAATAGGTTCTTCCCTTTTGACAATCTTTGAATGGATTTTGGAATGCATGGGGGGAAAGTTGACATTTAAAAAATCTATACAACTACCTTCCTAAATGCAGTTTTCAAGTATACATTTGTCCTACCTGCCACAACAGCATTTAATATTTTAAAAAATTTAAAGCATTAAAAATATTTTCCTCTTCTCTTTGAACAGCCCAACATAGTAGGCACATATACATACATCAATTCTTCACTTATCTCTGTATTATTGAGAGAACATAAATAATGTTAAAATCAGTCTAAAGAGGAAATCTTGAATTCCTACATTATTTCCATTGAGCTCATGTTTCAGTCTCACAGAGAGCCTAACCTACTCCTATCCTTGTTTTATGACTATTAAAAAGCCTAAAAGTGGTGATGTGAAAGTCTACATTTCTATACACAACAAATAATGTGTCTTTGTGCTTAACTTCTCTGAGGTCATTGAAATGGCAGAAACATCAGCCGGTCTAAGTATGTTTGAAAATGGAGAAGAGAGAACTCATTCAGGCTCACTCTAACCCAGGCCCCTGCCCAACTCATAGAAATGAGAATAGCGCTCAGGATTCCAGATTCCAGTAGCAGAACCTCAGATATTCATGCTCTCTTGAAGTTCTACAGGCAGGACTGTTTGAGAGATCTAGTCAGGTGAAACTCTGGGCCCTATGAATCCTGAGGGCAGGACTCATAAAGCTTGCTTGCACTGAGCTATTATAAAGGAAGCTGAAACCTCAGAGTCCAGTCAAAGGGACCCCTGCCATAAGCTCCCTCTAAACCAGGGGAAGCTGGGGGCACTCAGCTCTCCAACAGTCACCGCATGTCCCTTACTCTAGAACTTCAGCAAACTTGCTTTGCCGCTGCCCCGGTTCGTGGCTCCCTGTGACCCCTCCATTCTGAGTGGCATGTCACTGTCCAGACTGTGTCATTTAAACCTGCTTAACCTAAACTTTAGGGGCTGTTTACCCTGAACCAACTGCTAGCTCACAGGATAAAGGTTCTGCTTGGAGATTCACAAGTGCCATCTCAGCCACCCCTTTGCAAGCTCATCAGAGCGGATACTGAGTGCCCTCACCCTACAGATGAAGGAACTGAGACTCTGAAATTAGGTCGCTTCCTGAGTCATAGAGATGGTAGGTGACAGACTAGGCTTTGCACACACATCAGGTTGATCATGGACTATAATGGGCATAATAGCTTCACTAGACCATTCTCTGCTAGAGAGACAAACTCAGCTCTGGCGTGTAAACAGAACAAGGCAGTACATGTATGTGCTCTTAATAAAAACATTCTATTGAAGGCTTCCCAGGTGGCTCAGTGGTAAAGAATCCACCCTGCCAATACAGGAGCCACAAGAGACGTGAGTTCAATCCCTGGTTCAGGAAGATACCTTGGACAAGGAAATGATAACCCAGTCCGGTATTCTTGCCAGGATAATCCCATGGACAGAGCAGTCTGGCGGGCTACAGTCCATGGGGTAACAAAGAGTTGGACATGACTGAACATGAATGCACCACACCACACTCTGTTGAAACAAGAACACTTTTCAATAACATCCCCAAATAATATATATGGACTTAACACTCAAAAAGAGAAAGAAATTTAGTTTCAAAGGTAAGCTCATTACTTCTGGATGTTTCTATGACTTTCTGCTGCTCTGTCAAGGATTCTAAATCTATTTCTGCTGGTCTACACCAATATACAGACTGTTGACTATTGCTGGTCTACAAGCTTTTTCCTGAAGGCACCTAATTTCAGGAATCCAACCAAACCTACTTCACTTCAGTCCATACAGACCTGTGCCTTCATCGCCTGCTACAGTGAAGTCAAGAAAGGAACATCCAACCTGGCTATCCACAGATGGATGGGCAGAGGTTTGGAAAGACCGTACATGCACCCGGGCATGCCTTATCTCCTTCTGGATGGCAGCAACAGTCCTATGGATCCTCACATCCATTCAATCCCCTACCACCACTCCACTTAATCCACAAGATGTTGGTCACATTGCAGCCTGGGCTTTTCGGGTAACAAATCTGGTCCTACCACTTGTCTTAAAATGGTGTTCCAGCCCTACTCACCCTGGTCAGTTCACTTATCCTTCAGGTCAGAAATCCACAACTCTGACCATCACTTCCTGGGGAAACCTAGCCCCAGCCTTTCTGACCTGGTTAAATTTTAAATTTATTCTTTAAATCATTAAGCTTAGATTATTTAAAAGATCACCATGCACCTCTTTTTCAGATATCTTGTCACAGGTTGCAGTGTCATATTTAAAGCAGTCTGCTTTTATTTCTAGCATCTCCCTTGCTCCAAGTATACTGCATGGCACAACCTACATATGAATGTCTGTTGAATGAAGAGAAGTGATCTGGCAAAGTGAACAGAGCATCAGTTTGTATTCAGACCTGGACACAGTGAAATCTGACTCTGGTGACCAACACATACAAGTTCATTAAGGTAAAAGGTCAGTAAAACCTTTACAAAGGATGACTTTTGGGGAATAGTACAAAGACCATTGCTCATATACAATCTTGGTAAAATTTGTACTCAATAAATTATGATAAATAAAAGTTGTACTTACAGTTATGAGACATTGCTTTGATAGTTCCTGTTTTAAGTTTTGTACCAAACTAGTGGCTAATAACATTGTGCTTAGGAAATCTATTCTTCCTTGGTTATAAGCTATTATGTTACTTCTTTCTTCCAAGGAAATATGAATGAGTGTTATCTTGCCTTGAAGACGTTTACCTGAAATATCAAATGGAAGAATATTCCTGACTATTTTAAACTTAATCTCCAAGTTGAGATAAATCACCAAATACCATTCTTTTGCTAAATTTGTGTATTACAGAGTGAAACACAGCATCAAATCATAGTTCCAAGTGCTTGCAAAAGTCAGACACACATTCTAGTGACTTTTTTGTTTCTCCTCTTTTTTCCCTTTAACATGGTGATAATCAGAACAAATTGATTTTGTTTCTCAGATTGCTAAAATCCTCCCAACACTTTCTTCAACACCGGTGCTGAATAAATCATTGTAATGTTCCCCTGAAGTGAATTGAAAATTAATTTACACAACCAAGATGATCCTCCTAATAACAGGGTACATGGAATGGGGAAATTGGAAATCATTACCCAGCAAACATTATCTGCATTATTTTTGTAGCTGCTTTAGATTGCATTGTAATAGAAAATTAGGAGACCGGCTGTGAAGAAGTTTAAGAGGGTCCCCTGAAGAGCATCTGCTTTAAAATTGATTCTTTAAGAAAGCATTAAAAAGCTATTGGAATTGATTGCCTGCTAATATAAAGGAAAAACTCTTTGCCACCATTTGAGTTAAAAAAGAGCATCTTCATTCATGCATGTTATTAAAACTACTGGCCTGAAAGCCCCTGTAGAAAGATAAAGGATATGGATGGGATATTAAAACAGCAATCTTTACCTTATCTGGGATTTAAATTTAATATGTTGCTTTTATTAATTTAGCAGGAACCATTAGTTAGGATGTCAAAGAGTGGATTTACAATTAAAATGCTATAGAATAGTGGTATCTTTAATAAACAATGGACCAGGAATTCTTCATTAATCTTCCGAGCATGAGGCACACCCCTACAAAGAATAAATCCTGAATTTACAGTTTCTTTATTGCTAAGTTTTCTGTGCAGCAGCAATAAAAGTCATAGCTGATAACACCCCTGATTAGCTCTTGAAGCTTCCCCTGAAATGGGCTAATGACCAATCAGATCCCGGCAGTTGGTGAGATAGAAAATAACATTCACCATCTTAAAATATGTCTTTAGAGCTTAGGATAGTTTCCATGTTTCCAACACAGTGGGCTATTGTTTGAGAAATGATATTGAAGACAGATTATACAAACATATAAGCAAACCCAGTAGGGTGCCTCAACACTAAACTATTTTCTTTTTATAGCCTTTTGATTTTTACCACATTCAGTGGGAAATTGCCTTGTCTCTTTTAATACATGATAAGTAGAACTACTTAACAGCAAGGAATAATGAGTAAGAAATGCCTTTTTGAATACAATATATTATCTTTTTCTTTAAAAGTTATCTCAGAATTTAGTTAAATTTCACCTTCACCTCAATCACTTTTTTATCTCCCTTCTTCTGTTGTAATGGATTGTGAAAAATTTCTGCACAGATGAACTATCTTAGCAAATTCTGGTAGAGAAATAGTAGTATAGATATACAGCATGCATTAATAAAATAAAATTGCATTCTAGAAGGAAAGTCACACCCAGTACCACCTTGAATCCTCCCTCTTGGTGCTATTAGGAGGTCCTTGATGATGTAGTAGAAATAGTCCCATAATAAGGCCCTTTGGGAATCTCAGTTAGGAACCCTTTCGAGCTCATTGAAATAGACCCACCCACTTTACACCGAAATCTAAATTATTCTGACTAACCTAGTTACACATTTCTCATATGCCACCTTCAAATATTAACATGAAATCTGAAATGCTCTCTGGATTAAACACCAAAACAATTCTATATTAAACTATATTCTTCAAAATAGATTCTTTTATTCTTCAATAGATTTTTTGTATCTATTTTATTAATATGTTATTTTTAGTTACTATATGTCCTGGCTTACCTGGGACAGTCCCTAGCAAGGCCTGTCACTGCAGTAATATTAAATTAAGATTTTCCTTCACTTTCAACTGTATCCTGGTTTAAAGGATAAATTATATTTCTAACCAGTTTATAAGTATTTTCTAAGTAATTTCTGAAATATATAACTTGTAGATCATTTGCAATAGAACCTAGAGTCATTTTAGTCAAAACAGCTAAGCTTAAAGTTAAAATAACAAAAATTTATGCTTCCAAAATAAATTTCAATTTCACTGCCACTCATAAAATTCCTTAACACTTTTAGATTACACAAGTCATACATGAAATCTGCTCAGACTTTAATGACTAAAATAATAAGCAAAAATTCTCCATAAACTTGCTCTACAAAGGAAAGCATTGTTAACAGATCTTTGTCTACAGAAACAAAAACAGAGGTATTTTATCTTTCAAAATCAGATTGTAATATTTTTAAACTGGTCTTTTCAGTCGGTTGCCAAAACCAGAAAGAAAAGAAGACGTCTTAAATAGTAAATGACCTTATTTCTTTATCATGTCTCCCAATTCTGTTGACAAAAGACAAAGATCAAAACAGCATATGTTGACAGACAGTAAAGAAAAGCTGGACAGCATATGGCAACCAGGTTTCCAACCAGCAGTACAATATGTTCCTCAAATCCACCTCGTTCATGCCTAGGTTCCTGGGCTCCTATAAGTTTTCTTACTTAAATCCTTTACCAATATTATCACTATTTAATAGCACATCAAAACTCATGCTAAGAAAGACAAAAACAAAAATGAGTAAAAATAACATGAACAATTTTATAAAGAAAACGTCTAAAATCAACTTGATGTTTGAATTGAAAAGTCTATTTATTACATGGATGTTATGTCTTGATGCACATTGTAAATAATCAATATAGGTTTGCTAATGTTTATGATAAGGATATTATAAAAATATAAACAAGCAATAGAAGAAATTAATAAAAAAGCAATGAAAATTAAAGTCATCTTTATTAATATTTTATTGTTGATACATAACTTTTTTGCAATGATAGAAGTCATGTATAATATAGTAGAATAATGTGAAACTATTCCTTGTGTGAGCTTTGGAATTTTCTTCTCTCATAAAGTTCTCACTAGTTAGAACTGGAATTTTCTTTTCTAGTCAATAAGCTGGCACAAACAACTTCAAATATCATGTGTGCTAGATATCAAAATAATTTTAATGTTAAGCTAGGTAATAAAAATATTTTCTATAATCATAGAAACATAGACACTTACAGTCTTATTGTCCTAAAACTAAGATAGAACAAAAGCTATTTTAAAAGTTGGATTTTTTTCTAAGAAACTATATTTTATTAGTTCTTTTTAAAGACTCAATGTCTTTCCCTCTTAAAAGAAGCACAGAGCTACGAACTTGTTCTTTGAATCTAATGGATAGGAACATCAGTAAACTGAAGACATACTCTCCTGGAAGAAAGCAGTTGAAAAATGTTTCTAAAACCATCTCCACATATCAAAAGACCAAAGAGGAGGGGAAAAAAGAGATGAAAGTGAGGTCATCTGTGTATCACACACCCCACCAAGAAATATAGTTCCTGTCCTCCAAAATGGGAAAAAATTAACCCTGGGAAAGAAAGTATCCACAGCCTTTAAATTAGTAGAGCTTATTTTTCTTTTCTCATTCATTTCCATTTCTTAATAAATCCAAATTGCTGCTCCACTACACACACACAAAAGGAAAGCCCACCAATGGTTCATGAGAAAAATGATAAGATACATACCCCTTAGATGAGCCTAGAGTTGTGGAAAGAAGTCAGGAAATGAAAAGGAGAGAAATCTAGCTTTATCTTCATAGTTTTTAAAGAGTTACAAAGAAAGCCAAAGCTAAGAGAATATCAGATACTTCCATTTATACTGAAAAGGGTTTCCCTGGTGGCTCAGAGGGTAAAATGTCTGCCTGCAATGTGGGAGACCCAGGTTAGATCCCTGGATTGGGAAGATCCCCTGGAGAAGGAAACAGCAACCCACTCCAGTATTCTTGCCTGGAGAATCCCATGGACAGAGGAGCCTGGTAGGCTACAGTCCAAGTCAGAGTCAAACTTCATTAGAAATGTTTAAAATGAGAAATACAGAAGTTCAAAATTTCACATATACAATCCTTTTAAGAAAGCACTTCTCTCACTTTCCTTCCCTTAATTAACACATTAAAGGAAAATGAACAAATTGAAGGACTAGCACATTGAAGGACATTCTCTTTAATAAGATGAGACATGGTTCTTCAAGCTGTCTTGACCAGATCTGGAAATGGACAGGTACCATGTACCTGTAGGAAGTGCTTTAAACAAAAAACAAAGGTCCCACTCCAAGCTGCAGCTCAGCCATGCTCATCCTTCTCTCCATTGTGTGCTGGCCTTCAGGACAAATTATTTGCAGAATCTCAAACTTGACTTGGAGACAAGTTAAAATGAAAAACACTTATGAGAAAAAAATTGTAAGTTGATCTCGGACATCCATACACAGGCAATAGACTGCTCACCTGCCCTACTCTCTAACTATAGGATAGAAAGGAAAGTTTTTCTACACATGTGTTAGCCAGAATTCTTTGGCTTATGCCAGACTCCTACTGACTGTCTTGCATGGTTATCGTATCTCCATTCTTTCTTTCCCAACAGTCAGTTTTTCAGGTAGAATCAACCCTTATTATTGTTTAGTCGCTAAGTCACGTCCAACTCTTTTGCCACCCTGCAACCCCACAGACAGTAGCATGCCAGGCTCCTCTGTCCTTGGAATTACCAGGCAAGAATACTGGAGTGAGTTGCCATTTTCTTTTCCAGGGGATCTTCCCAACTGAGGACCAAACCCAGGTCTCCCACATTGCAGGTGGATTCTTTACCATCTGAGCCACCAAGGAAGCCCAAGAATACTGGAGTGGGTAGCCTATCCCTTCTCCAGGGATCTTCCCAACCCAGGAATTGAACTGGGGTCTCCTGCATTGCAGGCAGATTCTTTACCAGCTGAGCTACCAGGGAAACCCTTCTATAACCTAGATCTGCTTTTCTTTCCCCCTAGTCCTTAACGGCATGCTTTTTTTTTTTTTTTTTAAACCACTCAGTGTGGCTGTAGCAGACATGAGAACGTGCCTTGCAGAACTCCAGCCACAGAAACTTCACTGACCAGGGGACCCAGCTACAGCCCTCTGAGTCCACCACTGGGTTGGCTGAGCCCATGCCTTCACCAGCTGCTCCCCGGCAATGACTGAGTTCAGCAGAGATACTAAGCAGGCTCCTTTTTGAAAGACACAAACTCCCCGGATGGGGGCCTTTGGCCCAGGAAAGGCACAGAGACTTTGCCTAAACTGTCTTAGAATTACACTGTGCTCTATAACTTTTCCTATCCAACCTTGTCTCCTTCCTTCTCTCTCATACAGGGGCAAGATCTGCATTATGACCTGGAAGCTCTCCCAGTACCATCCTACATTCCCTGTGATCAGATGTACGTGTTTGCTTCTTTTTTGTATGTGTGTTTGCTTCCTGGAGGACTCAAAATGACACAGTAGCTCTGCCTCTTTGCTTATCCTAATTTGTGAAAAATTCCTTGAAGATCTGCTGAGGGATAAGCTCCTTGTCTGTAAACTTCATTCAAGTAATGGGGGCCTAATGTATATATTTGAGGAAGTCTAAAGTTAGTCATGTGGCAGAATGCATTGGCACACAGGAACTGTGATATGGTGGAGAGAATCAAAGGATGGGATTCAGTATCAGGAGCTCTGGTGAACACGTGTGTGGGGGTGGGGGGCGGTTGGTTGCTCAGTCGTGTCTGACTCTTTGTGACCCCATGGACTACAGCCCATCAGGCTCCTCTGTCCATGGAATTCTCCTGGCAAGAATACTGGAGCGGGATAACATTTCCTTCTCTACTGGTAAAGATGCTCATCTTCAAAAGTTAGGAGAGAGCAGGCACACACAGAGTTCCTTGAAGGTATTGTGGAAGAAACAAATTGAGTAGTAAAGTGAATGAAACACATAGAAAATACATCTAGGACAAAAATCTGTCTCCCATTCAGAGACACCCTTTTGTATCAACTGCCTGGAATGGCACAGGAGATATAAACCATGCTGTTTTCCAAGATCTAAACAGTAACTGTGGGAGAAAAAATTTAAAAAAAAAGAATAAAGTTCTCAGGGAAAAGATTATCTTGAAACCAGAGTCAGCAAACTTTTTCCAAAAAGGGCCACTTGAAATGTAAAATCATTCTTAGTTTGAGTCCCATACAAAGAAAGAAAAGAGGGTCAAATTTGGTTCAGGGTCTATGGTTTGCAACCCCTGGCCTAAAACAAAGGTGACTAGTCCTGTCTGTCCAAGGATAAATTCAGGAAATATGAAAACATGTTAATCGCTCAGTCGTGTCCAGTAGTTTGTGACCCTATGGACTGTAGCCCACCAGGCTCCTCTGTCCATGGAATTCTCCAGGCAAATAATACTGGAGTGGGTAGCCATTCCCTTCTCCAGGGGTTTTTACTTTACATGCCATATTTATATTTCATTCAAAATAAAAATAACTTTATAAACCCCAGCCCAGAAGTGTATGTTGTTACAGTTTAAATTATCACTTTAACTGATTGGAAATTGAAGGTTTCTGAGAGAATCTTCCTTCTTTTTAAGTCACTAAAATGTCTGTTTTCTTAGTATATTTGAAAATTAGCAACAAGAAGGTAGCCTTCTGATCTTTTAGGTATAAATTTCATTCTGAGCTTCATTATGCAACTAACTGGCTCCTTAGTTCCAAAGATGATGGATTCTGCTTCCCGGTTCTGGAACCGTTCAGTGGAGCATGAGGTGTTCAAACTCTGGCTGGCCTTGTGACTCTGTTTTATTTTCAAAGAATTTATACTTCATCTTTTTTGATACTTTGGTTTCCACTACCTGAAATTTGCCATATATCATGTTTGTTTATTATAAGTAATAATGATGATATAGTTATTTACTAAGCACTTGTTTCTTTGTGCTTAACCTTGTTACATACACTACCTTAACCTTGTTACACTATACTACCGACTCGACACCCTGAAATCCATACTTTTATGGATGTTGAAACTGGGACTCAAGGAAGGGGATATGATTTGACCAACGGCACAGAATTAATCTATCTGTAGTAGAATATTTTTGTCTTGGCCAGCATAGTACTCTTTCCCTTTCTTCTGGTAGTAAAAGAAGTATTTTTCTACTGTCTGTTCCACACTATAGGATTCTGGTAGATCTGTCACTCATATGGCCCAGCTTTTTGCTGACTTAGCTTTCAAGTGTGAGTGAGTCACTAAAATAGATAGTCAGGATGGATACACTTATTGGTCTAGGAGTAACAATATGGTTCTTATAGGATCAGGGGCCAGGGCAATGGCTGTGGATGCTGGGAGAGAAATTATCTCTCTGCTTTCATGACAGTGAGTGAGTCACATATACTTAGGGCACCAGGGCCCTTCTTTGTCATTACACAAACACTGCCTGCTGGTGAGTGACACCAGTACTGAGAAAAGCAGAGCTGAGAGATGGAAAGAAAGTGAATCATATGGCATCTTCTGAATCCAGGTATAGCTGAAGCTAATGCCAATTCTTGGACTAGCCAATAACAAAAGCTAACAAATGTCCCTTTTGTTTAAACCAGAGTTGGTTTTCTATTAATGCAACAGGAAAAGTTCTGGCCAATGCAATACTAGAGCCAGAATTTAACCCAGTATATCTAATTATATGACTATATTAAGTCTTTATTAAAGACAGTGTGGCTCAGCTGGTGAAGAATCCACCTGCAATGCAGGAGACCTGGGTTTGATCCCAGGTTTGATCCCATGGACTGTATAGTCCATGGAGTCACAAAGAGTCGGACATGACTGAGAGACTTTCACTTTCAACTTTCAAAGACAAATTAGAGGTTATAGTCATACCACTGCTAATAGTGTAATCAAATTAAAATGTAGAAATAGTAGCTAAATGCCCTGTGAACAGCCCTAATCATGGTAATTAGCATTTCTGTGACAATTAATTTTTTATGTTTTTCCACAAGCATCTTTATGACAGTTACTATATCTTGCTGCTAAGTCACTTCAGTCGTGTCCAACTCTGTGCGACCCCATAGAAGGCAGCCCACCAGGCTCCCCCATCCCTGGGATTCTCCAGGCAAGGGGGGAGTGGGTTGCCATTTCCTTCTCCAATGCATGAAAGTGAAAAGTGAAAGTGAAGCCACTTAGTCGTGTCTGACTCTTAGCGACCCCATGGACTGCAGCCTACCAGGCTCCTCCATCCATGGGATTTTCCAGGCAAGAGCACTGGAGTGGGGTGCCATTGCCTTCTCCGACTATATCTTATCCATCCCCTAATCTTTCTGCTGAGCCCAATCCCTAGGACTTAGAAGGTACAAAGTAAACATTTTTTGAATAAGCAAATATTAATAGTAATTTATTAATGTCTACCTTTTCTTTCAAGTTAACTTGGAATACTCTTTCCAAGTTAGTTGCATGTCTTAATCTCTTACTTTATTCAGATCTTTGCTTAACCATCTGACCTTATCTGAGAGGTTTTCCAACAGAGGTTTCCAATACATTCTACTGCTCATCAGTCTTTTCCCCATCTTACTTTAGTTTTCTTGATAATAGCTACACCTACACTTACATTTATTCCTTGTCACTCTCACTAGAATGTAAACTTTTTGAAAGTAGTGCCTTATATATAAAAGACTCTCAGAAACGATTGAACAATTGAATATTTATATCATAAACAATGTAACTGGGGGTGCATTCAGATCCACACTTCTAATGACTTCCAATACCTTTTAAAGATTTATTTAATATTTTATAATTAAAACAGAGTTAAATTTAATATTTATATATTCTAATGTAATGAATATATGTTTTAAACATTATGAAATAAGGTTTTAAGTAAAATACTTTGCCATTGTGTAAACCGAATCTAAAAATCTACTAAATCCATACTAGTAATCATATTGATTAACACAGTATTGCTTTAAGACAGTCTGCTAAGTCAACTATCTGTTTGCTCATGACGTTATGGCAATGATATCTTATCCTAGATTAACTGTAAAGTATATTCAGGCTTAATGACATCTAGGTGTATATCATGATTGATCCATAGAAACTGGACTCATGTTATTTTAAAAAATACTTTGACTTTTTTTTTTTTTTTGCAGAGCTTAGTCTAAAAACCATCAATTTTTAAGTAAATACAGACATGGACCCAAAGCAATGACAACTTAACTAGTAGAATTATAAGAAACTCTAAACTATGAAAATAGTATAATTGCATTGGAAAAGTTTTAGAAACAAATCTCTTATGACAGAGAAAGTGATCATGGAAAGAACTATATGATGCAGATTAACTATAGAACATATTCAAGTTTTCAGTCTTCTCCCAGTTAGACTGACTTTAGGATAGAGCTTCAAAAACTATGGCAATCATCACTGTCCCCTCTCTCCTAATTTGTTTCTAAGCATTGCTCTTGTTGGTAAGCTTAGGGCTACTGAAAATGACATATTTGGAATTTTCCCATGAATACCATGAACTTTAAAAAATATCATATTACAACTGCAATGTGAATCAGTAGCCCTGTGTAATTAACATGAGAACAGTAATTTGTCTCTTGCTGACTCCAAGTGTCTAGTTGCTTCTTGGTCTTTATTCCTCCAATTATCAGAGAGACCAGCTGTAGTTCTACATGGGATATACCTGACAGTTTGAGGTGTCCAGATGCCAAGTCCTGCTTTAAAAAGAAAAAAAAAATTTTTTTAAAGAAGATAGCAGTCCTTCTCAAGGTAATGTTTCCTTCAGAGGCAACTAGTGTTCAGAGTCGAGAGTAAAGAAGAGAAATCAGGGGAGGAGAGAAGCCAGACTTCCATTTGATTTTCACCTGTAACAAATACCTGTTAATTCCCTGTTCCCTGACCAAGGGATCACCTCTTTCTATTTGAAAACTGTAAGATCTTTGCTCACATTTTTCTGTGGAGATAGGTAACTTGGCTGTAGTGTTCATCTTCCTGCTTAAAATGGAGCTTGATCAGGTTTTCTTCCTATTGAGGAGAAGGGATAGCTCTGTGATACACCAAGAGGCGGAGCCACAAGAAATACTGTGCCCTGGAACTCAGGGAGTAGAGGGGAGGGGGTGGGGGAGAGAGAGCAGGCACGGGTTTATGTACATTGTGCTAAAATGCCAGCTCCTTTTGTAAAAACGGAAATATGGCTAATTTACAATGGGTTGCTTTCAAGTTACCAGCTCTTTTGTTTTGAACCTTTAATAAAAAGTTAAGTATAATCTAAAAGTTCCAAATTCTAGATCAGTCACAGCTCTTCATTTAGAGTTTACATAAAGTTATACATTGTGATTAAATATTTTAATACAACAAATGTCCAAAGTAGACTTATTTGTCTTATAAGGTTCAGGCTGAAATACTATATTTCAGAATGCCTCATACAGAATAAGCTAAAAAGGCATATTTACTTCTAATTACTTATCCTTACTTTCCACTGACGAACATGTCCAAGTGATGGTTGCTTTTGAATTGAGACCAAAGAAAGTAAAACAAGTCATCATAATGGTAGTTGTATTCAGGAAAATAGAATTCTTTCTTGCAGTTTTAGTTTATTTTGAAAAAAAATCCCTATTCTTTGCTGTTATAGTCTCAAATTAAGCTCAATTAGAGTAATTTTTATGAGAATGAATTTACCTATTTCTATCAAAAATTCAAGCTCACAATGTATATGGTATACATACACACATATATGTGTACACACACACACAGAGACATTAAGACTGAAGTATTTTTCTTCATCTTCTCTGTTAATTCCAACTAAGAATCTCTGGAGCCATTGTGAACTTCTTTTCCAATATAACTTTATGGCATGTATACATATAATATTACTTTTTGGCTGCATATATGTCTCTAGGTAATGCCTTTCCTTCCACCCTATTTGAATAACAATGAAAAAGTCTCTTTTCTTTCATTGCTTAATGCTTGAATCATATCCCCTACTTTCCAATTCACAACTTGCATCAGGGCAGTCATAAAATCCACTATCATAAAATAATCCTGTAGCCAAAAAAATAATAAGTAATCCATCCTAAAACTGAACCTAGGAACAGATATTTAGTTCTGTGCCTAAATTCTCAAAAAAAGTTTTCTTAGTTCTACACCACAGGCTAAACAACAACTCCAACTATCAAGCATTCTTTCTTTATTTGGCTGCACTGGGTCTTTGCTGCTTCATGAGGGCTTTCTCTAGTTGCACAGAGCGGGGGCTACTCTCTACTTATGGTGCAAAGTCTTGTTTCAGTGGCTTCTTGTGTTGCAGAGCACAGGCTCTAGAGCAAGCGGCCTTCAAGAGTTGAAGCACACGGGCTCATTAGTTGCAACTCACAGGCTCTGGATATCACGCTCAGTAATTGTGGTGTATAGGCTTTGTTGCTCCACTGTACGTGGAATCTTTCTGGACTAGGGATCGAACCTGTGTCTCCTGCATTGGCAGCCAAATTCCTATCCACTGGATCACTAGGGAAGTCCTCCGACCATTCTTATGTTTACTTTATTAAGACTCAAGTCATCCCAGCTCTGTTTCTCACTAAAATCCGCTAGTTAGCGAACACCTTGTCCATAGAACCTTTGATTCTGA
The DNA here is from genome assembly GCF_023699985.2 of Odocoileus virginianus. NCBI lineage: Eukaryota > Metazoa > Chordata > Mammalia > Artiodactyla > Cervidae > Odocoileus > Odocoileus virginianus. The sequence goes on from NW_027224334.1 coordinate 1,717,386, forward strand.
GAGCGAATATCTCCTAGATGAAGCACTCAGGGACAACTGTAGACTACAGATTGCCTTGTTAGGAACTTTTAACAGCTTCTACTTACAGATTAAGCAACAAGAAACAAAAGGCAAAGCAACATTTGGAGAAATTGAGGAAAAAGACCTTTTAAAATAAAAACACCACACATACACACACACACACATTTGCTTAAATCCCTATAATTGGCCACTGCTATTTAGGGTAACAGGTTTTGTTTGTTTGTCTGCTTTTATTAAAAAAGAACATTTACATATTAGATTGCTATGTGAAGGATATTTAGTAAGGTAGCTGGAATAGTGGCCTATGTATCCTTACAGGCAGTTTTAAATTCCATCTACCCCCACAGCCCTAAACAAGCCCAGGTGACTGGCATGCACAGTATAGCTGCCCCTCAAGGCATTCATGCTTCCCCCACTGGTCTTGCCGATAGGGGTTGCAACCCTTTTCCATTGTCCCTGAGGAGGAAAATCCAGCACTGATCCTCAGCTTCCAAGCTCATCAGTTCAGTTCAGTTCAGTTCACTCGCTCAGTCGTGTCCGACTATTTGTGACCCCATGAATCACAGCATGCCAGGCCTCCCTGTCCATCAAAAACTCCCAGAGTTTACTCAAACTCACGTCCATCCAGTCAGTGATGTCATCCAGCCATCTAATCCTCTGTCGTCCCCTTCTCCTGCTGCCCCCAACCCCTCCCAGCATCAGGGTCTTTCCCAATGAGTCAATTCTTCACATGAGGTGGCCAAAGTACTGGAGTTTCAGCTTCAACATCAGTCCTTCCAATGAACACCCAGGACTGATTTCCTTTAGGATGGACTGGTTGGATCTCCTTGAAGTCCAAGAGACTCTCAAGAGTCTTCTCCAACACCACAGTTCAAAGGCATCAATTTTTCAGTGCTCAGCTTTCTTCACAGTCCAACTCTCACATCCATACGTGACCACTGGAAAAACCATAGCCTTGACCAGATGGACCTTTGTTGGCAAAGTATTGTCTCTGCTTTTTAATATGCTATCTAGGATGGTCATAACTTTCCTTCCAAGGAGTAAGCGTCTTTTAATTTCAATGGCTGAAATCACCATCTGCAGTGATTTTGGAGACCCCAACATTAAAGTCAGCCACTGTTTCCACTGTCTCCCCATCTATTTGCCATGAGGTGATGGGACCAGATGCCATGATCTTCGTTTTCTGAATGCTGAACTTTAAGCCAATATTTTCACTCTCCTCTTTCACTTTCATCAAGAGGCTTTTTAGTTCCTCTTCACTTTCTGCCATAAGGGTGGTGTCATCTACATATCTGAGGTTATTGATATTTCTCCCCACAATCTTGATTCCAGCTTGTGTTTCTTCCAGCCCAGCATTTCTCATGATGTACTCTGCATGTAAGTTAAATAAGCAGGGTGACAATATACAGCCTTGACATACTCCTTTTCCTATTTGGAACCGAGTCTGTTGTTCCATGTCCAGTTCTAACTGTTGCTTCCTGACCTGCATACAGGTTTCTCAAGAGGCAGGTCAGGTGGTCTGGTATTCCCATCTCTTTCATAATTTTCCACAGTTTATTGTGATCCACACAGTCAAAGGCTTTGGCATAGTCAATAAAGCAGAAATAGATGTTTTTCTGGAACTCTCTTGCTTTTTCGATGATCCAGCGGATGTTGGCAATTTGATCTCTGGTTCCTCTGCCTTTTCTAAAACCAGTTTGAATATCTGGAAGTTCACGGTTCACATATTGCTGAAGCCTGGCTTGGAGAATTTTGAGCATTACTTTACTAGCGTGTGAGATGAGTGCAATTGTGTGGTAGTTTGAGCATTCTTTGGGATTGCCTTTCTTTGGGATTGGAATGAAAACTGACCTTTTCCAGTCCTGTGGCCACTGTTGAGTTTTCCAAATTTGTTGGCATATTGAGTGCAGCACTTTCACAGCATCATCTTTCAGGATTTGAAATAGCTCAACTGGAATTCCATCACCTTCAATAGCTTTGTTCATAGTGATGTTTTCTAAGGCCTACATGACTTCACATTAGCCCATCTTTGCATGAAATGTTCCCTTGGTATCTCTAATTTTCTTTAAGAGATCTCTAGTCTTTCCCATTCTGTTGTTTTCCTCTGTTTCTTTGCATTGATCACTGAGGAAGGCTTTCTTATCTCTCCTTGCTATTCTTTGGAACTCTGCATTCAAATGGGAATATCTTTCTTTTCTCCTTTGCTTTTCGCTTCTCTTCTTTTCACAGCTATTTGTAAGGCCTCCTCAGACAACCATTTTGCCTTTTTGCATTTCTTTTCCATGGGGATGGTCTTGATCCCTGTCTCCTGTACAATGTCATGAACCTCCGTCCATAGTTCATCAGGCACTCTATCAGATCTAGTCCCTTAAATCTATTTCTCACTTCCACTGTATAGTCATAAGGGATTTGATTTAGGTCATACCTGAATGGTCTAGTGAGGTTTTCCCTACTTTTTTCAATTTAAGTCTGAATTTGGCAATAAGGAGTTCATGATCTGAGCCACAGTCAGCTCCTGGTCTTGTTTTTGCTGACTGTATAGAGCTTCTCCATCTTTGGCTGCAAAAAATATAATCAATCTGATTTCAGTGTTGACCATCTGGTGATGTCCATGTGTAGAGTCTTCTCTTGTGTTGTTGGAAGAGGGTGTTTGCTATGACCAGTGCATTCTCTTGGCAGAACTCTGTTAGCCTTTGCCCTGCTTCATTCCATACTCCAAGGCCAAATTTGCCTGTTACTCCAGGTGTTTCTTGACTTCCTACTTTTGCATTCCAGTTCCCTATAATGAAAAGGACATCTTCAAGCTCATCACACCCTCTCAACTTTCAGGACTCTGACCAGTGAGTCAGCTTCCCTTTCTTTGACTTGATATTGTTTAAACCCCTCTAGGCCACCACTGGGGTTTCCCTGGTAACTCAGACAATAAAGAATCTGTCTGCAATGCAGGAGAACCCAGTTGGATCCCTGGGTCAGGAAGATCCCCTGGAGGAGGGCATGGCTACCCACTCCAGTATTCTTGCCTGGGAAATCCCATGGACAGAGGAGTCTGGAGGGCTACAGTCCATGGGATCACAAAGAGTCAGACACAACTGAGAAACTAACACTAGTACTACTACAGGCCACCTCTATGTTTACAAAATTGATTCATTCTGCACTCGTTATCCCCTCATTTTCTTCTTTCCAGTCCAATTTCTTTGACACAAAGAATATTACTTAACTACTACTCTGTGCCAGCACTATTGTTTGAGAAAATAGGACCTTTGTGAAACTTCTAGTGAAGGTTCAAAAGTTCTATTTGAAGGTTAAAAACTTAGTCAAGTCTTTAAAAGAGGATAGAACAAGCCACTGCACATTTAGTTACTAGATATTGTATTGAAATATCAAGGAGCATTGTTCTTAACCCCCTCAGGTATGGGTCCATGCACTGACACTTTTAGAAAGCTTTCCAGGTCATTCTAATGTGTAGCCGGTGATGAGATCTATTGCGCTGTTAAGTCTCCACCCGTATTGACACCTAGCTTTCAGTTGTAGTTAGGGAATTATGAAGGTAGAAGCCACAAATGCTAACCCATTGCTTCTCATACTTCTGTGCGCACAAGAATTATCTGCAGTTCTGCTAAATATACACGGTTTCCTGGGGCTTAGCCACAGGTCACATGTGAAGAAGTGGGGACTCAGAACTTGTGTTTTCAACAAGGGACCCTGATGATTCTGATGTGGTCCATAGAACACATTTTAATGAAAGCTACTTAAAATCTAGCCACTGTCTAGACTTTTGTGTTGATACTTAATATTATGACAAGGTAGTCCAGAATTTTAAGTTGGCTTAAAACTCAACATTCAGAAAACTAAGATATGGCATCCAGTCCCATCACTTCATGGCAAATAGATAGGAAAACAGTGGAAACAGACTATTTTGGGGGGCTCCAAAATCACTGCATACGGTGTCTGCAGCCATAAAATTAAAAGATGCTTGCTACTTGGAAGAAAAATTATGACCAACATAGATACCGTATATTAAAAAGCAGAGACATTACTTTGCCAACATAGTCTGTCCAGTTAAAGCTATGGTTTTCCCAATAGTCATGTATGGATGTGAGATTTGGACTATAAAGAAAGCTGAGTGTCGAAGAATTGATGCTTTTGAACTGTGGTGTTAGAGAAGACTCTTGAGAGTCCTTTGGACTGCAAGGAGATCCAACCAGTCCATCCTAAAGGAAACCAGTCCTGAATATTCATTGGAAGGACTGATGTTGAAGCTGAAACTCCAATACTTTGGCCACCTGATGGGAAGAACTGACTCATTTGAAAAGACCCTGATGCTGGGAAAGATTGAAGGCGGGAGGAGAAGGGGACGACAGAGGATGAGATGGTTGGATGGCATCACTGACTCAATGGACATGAGTTGAGTGAACTCTGGGAGTTGGTGATGGACAGGGATGCCTGGTGTGCTGCCGTCCATGGGAATGCACTGAGTGACTGAACTGAACTGAGTCCAGAATTAACAAATCATCATGACCATCTTGAAAAGCAAAATTATTTTACAAATTTAATATCTTTGAATTTTACTCTTTTTTTTAAATTTCACTCTGATTAATATCCTTAGTGGATACCATGGGCTATCAAAAATCAGGGTATTTTTATAATCACTAGATAGATGTTCACAGTACTTTGACAATCATCTTCCCCTTGGCACTATCATGACCTATTTAGAAAACTAAACAAGATCCACCATTCTGAGAAAAATAGGGTAGAAAATACAAAAACAAAAAATTGAGAGAGAGAAAAAGCCTTTCTTTAGTTGTACATATACATATCTCTGTGACTGTGTTTTCCTTTTCTTGTTTTCTGGGGGAAGAGGAGAGATGGGTAACAAAAGTCAACTTCAAGGTTTTATTTTAAATTACTAAAACTTTTAACTAATGATGTACACATAAAATTTTGACTGTTGCTCATTTTAGCTCAATGTAACTAAGTTGTCTTAATTAAAACTTAGGTCACCTGATCCCAAGAACCTAAGTTCTAACAATTGGAAAAGATTCTGATGCTGAGAAAGATTGAAGGCAGGAGGAGAAGTGGGGGACAAAGGATGAGATGGTTGGATGGCATTACCAACTCAATAGACAAATAGAATTTGAGCAAAGTCTAGGGGATAATGAAGGACAGGGAAGCCTGGCATGCTGCAGTTCACAGGGTCACAAAGAGTCAGACATGACTTAGCAACTGAACAACAATAACTGAACAAGAAGACTATTAAAAATAAGTCCTCAAGACAGAAGGGACTTCCCTGGTGATCCAGTGGCTAAGACTCTGCACTCCCAATGCAGGGGACCTGGGTTTGATCTCTGGTCAGGGAACTAGATCCCACATGCTGCAACTAAGACTTGGTGAGGCCAAAATAAATAGGTTTGGGGCTTCCCTGTGGCTCAGATGGTAAAGAATCTGGCCCACAGTGCAGGAGACCCAGGTTCAATCCCTGGGTTGGGAAGATCCCCTGGAGAAAGGAATGGCAACCCACTCCAGTATTCTTGCCTGGAGAATTCCATGGACAGAGGAACCTGGTGGGTTATAGTCCATGAAGTCGTAAAGAATCGGGCACAACTGATCAACTCACAATTTCACTTTACTTTCTTTCAAGACAGAAATAAAACATAAGCAAAAATAGGATAGAGACATAGAGCTCCATGAAGAAAAATGCACATGTAAACTGTAACACCTAACAGTACAAACTGCCTGATGTTATACAATGCATAACAATGTTGTTTGAGTTGCTAAGTCATGCCTGACTCGTTTGCAACCACCTGGACTGTAGCTCACCAGACTCCTCTGTCCGTGGGGTTTTCCAGGCAAGAATACTGGAGTGGGTGGCCATTCCCTTCTCACAGGGATCTTCCCAACCCAGTGATCAAACCCACGTCTCTTGCATCAGCAGGTGGATTCTTTACCACTGATTCACCCAGGAAGTTCATAACAATGTTAGCTAATGTATGATAGCATATTATATTGATCTTTGTTCTACTTTTAAACTAAAGTTTCCTGAATGATGCCAATAAAAAATGTAATGCCAATAAAAAATGCCTTTAAATTCTTTTAATTTGAAAATCAAGAGCAAGCATGTTAATTTTATTTTCTTCCAAGTCAAGGCCTGAAATTCACTATGCTAAACCATCTGAATCTTACCTCCCTATGAACAGGCACACCTGCAGAAGATCAACGTTCTCATTGACCTTGGGAACACAGCAGTTTTGAACCAATAATCTCATTTAGTAAAAAGAAAACCATATGTGAATCAACATTAACCGCTCTTAGCCCACATCAGGGATGATGGCTCCCTTGGCACCAGTCTGAATCTTGAGCTAAGGAATTTGGCCTGAGCTTCCCCCTGCTTCGCCAGGACAGATTGATAAAGAGGTACAACATTAGCTTAATCAGTTGCTCCACATTTCTGAATTTTTCCAAATATGTGCTTCATGAGTTTGTTTTCTATAGAAATACAGAAAGAATGTTTTCATATGCATATTTCAGTTCTGAGATCAGTTTCCTGTTCATTAGAGAGAATTGAGCTTAGCAAATATGAGTAACAACAACTACTAACATGTATTTACTGCCTACTCTGCCGAGGACAAAGCTAGAAGTTTTACATGCTTCATTTCTAATATTCACAACAATACATCTAGTTACTATAATTAGCCTCACTGTGCAGATGAGAAAAGTAAGGTGCAAAGAGCTTAATGATTTGCCCCATGGCAAATTAATTACAGGGGCAACAAAATATAATATGATAATAATCCATAAATCTTGAATCACATTTTTCTGCCTTCTGGGCTGTATTTAAAAAGTAAACCACTGACTTTTATTTAGTGTTTACTTTATGTTAGGCACTTTTCTAAGTATTTAAATGCTGCATTAATTCTTTTGGAAAGTATGTTGATCTTCCCACTGTATAAGTGATGAAACTAAGGCACGGGGAGGTCAAGAAACTTGTCTAAAGCCTCAAAGCTGATAAATGGAGGACCTGTAAATTAACCCAGGCAATTAGCTTCAGATTATGTACCTTTGACCATGATGCTATCAGAATTTTAATAGGTTTCAAACAACCATTTTTTAATTTAGTTCTTAAAATGTACAATCACATATACTCCAACCATGTGCATCAGGATTTATTATAACTAGACAGAATGTCAATATGAATAATTCCAGTTGATAAGAAAAGGAAGACTAATCTGCTACCTCCCAAAATTTGGGCAACAGAAACTGACTAGATTACTGAGCTAGGCTGTTTTCAGTAGTTATGAAATTTCAGAGTAATGAGCATTTTATCCTAAATAAAGCTGTTTTTTTAATCCATCTGCATATCTAAATGATACAACAAACAGCAAATGGGAAGAGATATAAATAAACACCAGTGCAATATTGGGAGAGGCAACACTACATACAATGTCCATCAGGTCATCTTTTCTGCGTTTTAGTATCACAATTGTGATGCATTAAGATAAATATAAAAAAATCATAGTAAATAAATGCATAGTACTTCATAAAAGAGGAAAATCTGAGAGGGAAAAGAAGGGACAATCTTAATAAGATCCAGTAGTTTCTGGTAGATTTGTCAAATTTGAAACAGAAAAAAAGAGATGATTATCACACTATCTGGCGGGGACTGGTCATGATGTAACAGCTTGAGTTCAGAGACTTGCTTTACAAAAGGCATAGGACTTGTTAGTAAACAATCAAAACATTAAAATAAAGGGAAAAAATGTGTATTTTCAGAGGAAAGAAAATTGCAACTCTTTTACTGAATAATATAGCAAATGTCAACACTGAATTGCTCAGGCGTACCTACTGCTTAGATTTAAATGAGGAGATGCTCATACAGATGGAGGGTCTCTGAGCTCTTGCTCTGCCCGCCACCTTCGCTCTCCTGGGAGCTCGGCCCAGGACCATCACAGGGTTCACAGCGGCTGTCCTTGTAAACCGCGTGCAACGACAAGGACTCCAGAGAGAGACTGCGGTGTGCGTTAACCCCGAGTCTGATTCTAGTCTTCCAGCAAGGCTTAGGCTTGTTGTGTTAAATGGGGAAAAAATACAGAGTAGAAGTTGTGTTCTTAAAGTGTTTTCAGGGCTTCTAAGAGTGAGTCTAAATGGTTCTTGAAAATTAGTCAGGATCAAATACTATTGCAAACTAAGCCCATACAAATTATGGGCTTTTCGGGGGGTGGATAACAAGCTTGGAAGAGAAGTGTGGTCCATGTGAGTCAGCAATGAAGATTTGGAAAAGATGTACATAGTGATGTGTTTGATGAACGGTATTTTGAGGAAGGCTTCATCAAAAAGGAAGTGTAACCTTTCCCCAACAGATTTGAGAGCTGTGCCTTTTCTGTGCAATATTACAGACAGTACATCGGAACCCAGATGGTTGCATTCACATGTAGGTTTGGGTTGTCATCTAAACAACTGGACAGATTAAATGTATATGGAAATGAGCAGTCTTATTTTTGTAGTTTTATATTATACAATAAACAGTTAAAAGATGAAAAAAAAAACTGTTCTTCGATTTTTGACTGTTGTTCTATTTAACCATTAATACTCTGAGATGAATTATTTATATAGAATTAGCATGTACATACAAATAACTTAAGAAATTTTTTAACCCCTAGATTCTGATCCCTGCATATAATTTAATGAAAAAACAGAAAAAGAAAGGAAACGGTAAAAAGGTTTTGCATTTAAAATGAGTCTATTTGTTCTCTTAAATAGATAACACTGTTTTTGAAAGATCCATATTCTATCTTAAGCTATTAAGATGACTTCTTTAGAAGTTTCCTTTTTAGTTTCTTTCTTAAAATTGTCTATCCATCTAAGAGCCAGTTTCCACATTTCTAAACTTGACTGCTCACTACCATCAAGAAATGATTTGATTACAATGTTTTAGAAACAAAATGCATGGTGTTTGGGAATTAAGTACTCATTGTAACTATATTCAAAGCGTGGTGTCACAGGCTACATTATTTTTTTTCTTTTGAACTATAAATTCTTCAACTTAGGTGGCAGGGCACTATTGAAAACAGACTGCCATATGCCTTTGATTTCACTTAGAGACATGCCATCTGCCACCATAGTCAATGATGATTCAAAAAAATATGAAGAAGGAGAAGAAGAAACAGAAGAGAAGGAAGGAGGGAGGATGTGGAAGAGGAGGAGGGGGAGGAGGAGGGGAAGGAAGGAGAAGAGCAGAAGATAGTGATCAAATGCAGGAATATCACGCATCATGTTCAGTCTAGCATCTAGCCCGGGACTAGTTCAGAGTATCTCTAGTCATGAAGCCACAGCCAGACAGTATCAACTAAATCCTTTCTTTTTCTGTAGGCAATGAACAGAGTACAATGCAGTTCACTCAGCATGATTATTGACATGGTTTTAGAAAAAAGTCTTTGATATGAAAGAAAAAGCCAAAGATCCTAGGGCAATTTATATTTTAAAGGAGTTTTGGCCCAGGGACTGGGATTAAAACAGGGCAAACTTGCTTGTACACAGTTAATTTATTTGTAAAAAATGCAATCCTTCATGGGGGGGTGTGGAGAAAGGAGACAATGGCAAAACATCTGGGACTTGGGGGAGGTTATTTATATTGAGGAAAATATCTAAATCTATTTTGGTGCTATGTTTTATCAAGTGTGAAATCATCCCCAGTATATATTTTAACTCTACATAATAAAATTACTGTAATAAATCCTTTAAGATGATTCCCAAAGAACAGAAGTAATTTTTCTAAGAAGTTTAAAAATAGAAGTCTCTTTCAAAGGCATCCAGGCCATGCTCTCACAGTCAATATTTTACTGTAGACATAAAATAGAGTAGAATATGTATGTGTATACATATATATATACATGTGTATATGTATATATATAATATGTATAACTGAATCACTTCACTGTACAGCAGAAATTAATACAATATTGTAAAGCAACTAGACTGCAATTAAAAATAATAGAATAATTTTATAAATTTTGCAGAAAAAATTTTGCAAGTAATAGTGTGCTTAATTGGTTTTGTTTACTTGAAAGAGGAAAAGATTCAAACCCTATGGACCAAAATTTTGTCTAAGAGAATACTATATGAAGAACCCAGCTGGATTTTGACCAAATTTTTCCTTGTAAAAGAAAAAAATGTTACAAAACTAAAAGAAGTTTTGAGGATAAAATGTAACCGTTTTTCAGAAATCTATAGCTAATAGTACAAGGTAGTCTTGTACCTAGCTTGTAAGATTTATTTGAAATGTTTTATCGCAGATATCCAAAAGAAAAAAATGGTTCCCAAATAACTTATTTTTCCATATACTTCTAAGAAATAAAACTTGATGAAATTATTTGCCACTTCCCAAAGGTAACTAATTATAAGAAATAATTATATTTGGCCTACTGTAGAAATTTCATGTCACTGTCTATTGAAAAGTATTTAATAGGCACCTAGAAGTATTATGGGAAGTATACAAAGAAGCTAATTAATAACATGTGGCAATTGTATATTTCTCTATAATTTATTTACAACTTGTTTTTACTATCTGAAAAATACATTTCTCTGTTTTACAAACAAGAAAACTAAGGCTTAGCAGGGTTAATCACCTAGGTAGGATCAAACTGCTAATAAAAGTTAGAATCAGAAGTGAACTCAGCTCTTATGATATCATGTCAGAGTTCCCTGTACTCTGGCACCTCCATCTCAGCCAAAGACACTGGTGCTTCAACTTTAGAGTTTGATATTAATCCCATAGAGTCCGCTGGTGTTTCTGTCTTCTGTGAATAGAAGTGCTTTGGAAGCAGTAACATGTAAAGCCATTCTCAGCAGCATACACCTCTGTAAATTAAGGATTTAAGAATTTACTAGGAAAAGTGAAAAGAGGTGCCTTTATGTCACAATTTGACATAAGCTAGTCACGTGACAAATTATACATGCATGAATGAAGTACTGTTGCAGATATCCTTGCTATTGATATCATATATTGATATGTTAGAGTGATAATTTGTTCAGCACAATTAGAAAATCAGACTTCATACAAGCGGATTCATCATAGAATAAACACCTCACAATTTACTTACCCAGGTCAAATTTGGGCATATAGTTCATTAAAACCTATTAGTGTAGCTCAGATGCATTAGAGAATTTATAGTACTAAATAATTATTATGCCAATTATCCAATAACTTATTTGTGGGGAAGGTCTAATCTCAGAAACTCTTTTGCTGCTGTGGAAACAGAATTTGAGATGTAGGAATACTTCAAACATAGGTGTCTCCCAGGGCAATCTTCAAAGTCAATATGAGTGGGAAAGCTTAAAGTGTGCTGAATTTCTTGGAGAAAAAAGTATAAGCCCTTGGATAATATTTCTCTGAATCATATCTACCATTTCTAGAAATATAGAGAGTTATTTATAGAAAAAAAAGAAAAAGAAGCCATAGGAACCAAGAGGAGGCAAGGAAAGTAAAACAGGTAATACAACAAAAGTGTTCTTCAACTTGGGGTTTAGAACTGAGTCAAAAGTAGCTCCCAGGTCCATCCGATGGTGACTCTGTCTGGTAGAGAGGATAGAATTTGCACGCTGATGGAGAGATTGATGGAGTCAGGCCAAAGACCCTGATCCATTTCTTGTCTGCACTCTGACAACGCCTGGCAGAAAACTGCAGAGTTTCACTCACAGGGGAATGTTCACTTCACTTAGCCAAGCTGTGTTAATAATAAATACTTTGTGTTAATAAAACTTTGTTATGTTTTCTGTATGTTAATAAAACGATACCCACAGCTCTTCCTACCAAGTGCATCTATCAAGTCAGAAGTAGGATGAGATGCTCTCCAAGGTCTCTTCCAGATTTAACATGAGAATTTGATATGCAGAAAAAATCTAATTGTATTTTTAATAACTAAAAAGTTGGAAATGTCTATTAAAAATCCATGGTTCAGGGATTCTTATTCAGATTCTTATTCAGGGATTCTTTTTCTTATTCTTCTTATTAGAAGAATGGATAGCTATCTTTATACAACCAATTTCCTACTAAGTTTGGAGTATATTTTTAGTCCCTAGATAGTAGATAAAATTCTCTCAATTGATGTTTAGTTTTTTTTCCCTTTGTCAGTTGCTCTTTTTTTCACTTGCCTCTTCTAGGAATTTGCTTGGCTCTTTTCCTCCATTTAATGACTATATTTAAGAAAGGATTTGGCAATGTGCCTAGAGGCTCTTGGGTGTTGGATGCCATATAAACAAAATTAATTACTAATTTCAGTGCCAATATCAGATCACTGGCAGTGAAAGGTTAGTTGACAAAAAAAATCAGACAGTGTCAAAAATTTCAACAAAATATAGTATGCTTTCACATACATTAAGAACATGCAAAAATAAATAGAAATAATCATGCCTATTTGTTTATATTTATATAGTGCTTTATGGTCATTTTCAAATGTCTTCATACACCTTATTTAATTTGGTTGTCAAAACAACCTTGTGTGCTGGCTACCACTATTATTAACATCATTTTATGAAATTAAGGAACCACTCCCCCAAAGCTGCTGCACTATCATATGTGTTTTTTTTTCATTCACTCAACAGATAAAGTACTGAAAATCTGCTAAGTATCAGATGTCACAGTAGGAGTTGTAGGGTGACCAGCCATCCTGGCAAATTTGCTCAGAGCTGAGGAGTTTGCTGGGATGTAGACTTTCAGTTCTAAAACAAGACAGCCCTGGGTAAACTGGGATGCTTGGTCAACCTTAACAATTTTGGTCATTTTGACAGCACATCATGGTTCCAATCATAAAAGAAGTTCCTTCTCTCCTTCATTGGTCTTTCCTCACTCAGGACTTTACTTCTGGACCCCACTCTCAGCTCTACACTAAAAATCCTCTCAATATTGCCATTGATCACCAAAGCACCAAAAATAGCCCTATAAGTTTCCCTAGTGGCTCAGATGGCAAAAGCATCTGCTTGCAATGCGGGAGACCTGGGTTCGATCCCTGGGTCAGGAAGATCCTCTGGAGAAGGAAATGGCAACCCACTCCAGTACTCTTGCCTGGAAAATTCCATGGATGGAGGAACCTCATAGGCTACAATCCATGGGGTCACAAAGAGTCGGACATGACTGAGCGACTTCACTTTCACTTTCCCAACTTCTCTGAGATTTTTGACATTTCAACTACCTGGTATTCTCTTTGACTTCACTTTCTGCCTTGCCTTTCTCTCTCCTCCAATAAGTCCTACATTTTCCCACCTAAACTTCCAGCATTAAGTGCTGACCCCCAAACTTTATATTCATATCAGCAATATAACAGCTTTGACATGAGGATGTCTGACAGAAAGAGAGCTGCTCTCCTTCTGGCCATCCCACCAAGTATTAGAATGAATCAAACCTCAAAACAAAAAGATTTTTTTTTTATCTCCATGGCCAGTTCCTCCTCCTGATACTCGCCCCCGCCCCTGCACCCTGTCTCTGTTTGGCAGCCCCCTTGCTACCCAGGCTCCATCTCAGTCATCATTATTTTTTCTTCAGCTACATCTAATGTATTACTAGTTTTTAGCAAGAAGTTCTTTAGAGAGTTCATATTTTTCTTTGCTTTTCCTGCCATTAGCACTGCAATGAAGTTCCTCTTTCTCTCTTGCATTGCTGTTCTTGTCTTTTCCACGAACTAGCTACAGCCTCCTCTTTCATTTCCATCTTCACACCAATTTAGACTGCAGTGTTAAAGTTAAAGCCCAGGTTAAAGTACATTCCGGTCATTCTCAGTGTTCTATGTACCCCATTCTCCGGCCAAAATAAGCTACTTGATATGCAGTCCTTTCCTCTCTATGCCTTTATTTATGGTTTATTCCTTACATGTGAAATATTTTTGCCCATCAAAATGTTACTCTCTTAAAATTTCTGAGTTTAACTGAATTTTTTTGCAACTCCCAAAGGATATAAGCATTCCCTCCTTTGAACTCAATTCATTTGGTACCCCTGGACGACTCATCTCACCTGCTTTCTAATACAATTATGTGCATCCTCTTCTCAGTTCTCCAACTAGATTATATATTGCTTGAGACCAAGACTGTGTCTGCCTCATTCTAGGATCCCTGCTTCCCCCGGCAGGCATTCATTAAGTTTTCCTTGAAGATTTAATTGCTCTTATTCCTCTTCCAATTCTGATTTTAAAATGCATTTTGTAGTTAAGTCATGTTGGATATGACTTAACTTAAGCAAATACATAGTGAATACATGAACATTGTCATAAAAAAACAAAAGACTCAAACACCCAGTGATTGTCCAACATCAACACAAAGTTTCTGAGTATCAGAAGCATTCACACTAGGAGATTAACTTCTGGTTGGGTGTTTGTACACACACGTCAGCCCAGCCAACTCCTTATCAGCTCCACTGCAGAAAAGGCCACAGAGAAGGAGAGCTATTCCAGAATGGGCAATCACTTTTGTTCAGAAAATAGACTTTAATTGACTAATTTTTCAGATGGTTGGAATTGAATTGGGATGGCACTGCAGGAAGAATGCCTGTTTGGGGCCTAAATTGTTTCTCCCTATTTAGAGGGGGCCACAATGTAAGCACAAGATTCAGCACAATTGGGAAATTATAAATACGTATTTGGATTTTAGGACAATTCCAAAAGAAACCCATCAATATGGGCCTTGAAGGGTTTCACTTAAATAACCTGGAGTCAGTTAAAACATTAGAACTTAAAAGGTTCATCATAACATTTGTTTAGTTTTTACGGAGATAATTTCAAAAAGAGCAAAGTTGAAGAGATGTAGAGTCATTTTTCATGATGTTTTCAAATATTCTCCTGAAGACTTTGGGCCCACATCTGGAAGCACAAGAAGAGGCTGATGTGAATAAAATCATCTTATATCTTACCTTATCCGCTGTCCTCTCCCTTTAAAATTCTCTCGCCATCATCAAGTCTCTTCAGCTGTGCAGAAACACCTGAGGGCCTCCTACTTCAGGCACTACTGCCAATGCCCAGAGGATTGAGACCTCGTCCTTGCCTCTTAATTACAGCTGTCTGTGTCCCTTGTTCTGAACCGAGTGATATCAAGGAAGGGGGAGATGAATGAGTGATCCATGTATCTGACGTCTAATATCTGCTGCTTCGGATGTGGGGTTTGATATAGGGTCTCTATCAGAGAGTTTAAGGAAACAAAGTCTTTTGTATTCTTTAAATAAATTCATGCACTGACCCACTATTTACCTTCTCTGGCACTTTTATTATTTAGAACAATGGGCTTTTTCATTTAGGCAATATTTTGTATTTTCCCTTTCCTCTCACATTTATAAACAAAAACATTCAGTTTGGTAACTTAAACAAGGATAAAACAAAAGAGATACATGGCAGCAAGACTACAAAATTCCATTTTGTCATTGTCATTTTTTTATTTAAAGGATATAGAATGGAGCAAAATAACCCTCAACTTTGCATTTAAATAATGGCCTGAAATCAGTACATTAAAATTACTCCCTCTGTAGATGCATCATAGTTGTTATCTCTTTACACTGTAATGTAAATATAATCACTTTTTGAAGCATAAGGGTCTCCATCCTGTAAAAAGGCTCCCACCAAATGCTGAGTGGGGCTGAAGTCCCACCTGTGTTCTGATAACTGCTCCTGGGTATCCTGACTCAGAGCGGCCCCTTTCCCAAGAGACAAGGCACCTCTTTCTCAACACAAAGGCACCATCTGCTCTCTCAAACTTTTGCTGGAGCTGCATTGGTCCACAGGGGTACATTTTTGCTAATTGGCCTGTGCAGAAGGGGCATCTTTCTTTAATTTGTACAAAGGCACTGTGTAAGCCAGCTGCAGTTTGGTGTTAAGGATCTGATTCCTGTTTCTGGATGAAGAGTGGAAACAATGCAACCAGGATTAAGCAGGTTTCACTAACAGAACCAGGCTTATATTGAAGAAAGTAGGGAACACTGTTCAGGTATGACCTAAATCAAATCCCTTATGATTATACAGTGGAGGTGACAAATAGATTCAAAGGATTAGATCTGGTAGACAGAGTGCCTGAAGAACTATGGATGGAGGTTCATAACATTGTACAGGAGGTGGTGACCAAAACCATCCCCAAGAAAAAGAAAAGCAAAAAGGTAAAATAGTTGTCTGAGGAGGCCTTACAAACAGCTGAGAAAAGAGAAGTGAAAGGCAAAGGAGAAAGAGAAAGATATACCCAACTGAATGCAGAGTTCCAGAGAATAGCAAGGAGAGATAAGAAAGCCTTCTTAAGTGAACAATGCAAAGAAATAGAGGAAAGCAATAGAACAGGAAAGACTAGAGATCTTTTCAAGAAAACTGGCAATACCAAGGGAAAATTTCATACAAAGAGGGCCCAATAAAGGACATAAATGGCAAGAACCTAACAGAAGCACAAGTGATTAAGAATAGGTGTCAAGAAAACACAGAAGAACTGTACGAAAAAAAGGTCTTAATGACTCAGATAACCATGATCGTGTGGTCAGTCACCTAGAGCCAGATACCCGGGAGTGTCAAGTCAAGTGGGCCTTAGGAAGCATTACTACAAACAATAGAACCACAGTTTTTACTAATCCAGCATTTACTTGCATTGAAAGTCAACTGATAGCCAGAGGGAAATTGGGAAGACACCTGAGATCCTGGCAGGTGTTCAGAGGGGTAGGGCTCACTAGGGAAGGTGTTATGGAGCGGATGTGAATGGGGTCTCAGAGGAGACAGATATTAGAACTACATTTATGCTGCCCGGTGAGGAGCCATTTCTGAGAGGACAAGTCAAGTGGATAAAGGTCATGATCCCTATGAAGTGGACCAAACCTTGGTAAGGAACAAACCTTGCCAGATGGAATATTAATTCTGGATTTGAGATGGCACTGCAGGGTGCAGGCACATCCTGACATTAATTGGGAAATCCCTTAGGCGATAGAGAATGATAAAGACTTCCTGACAGTAAGGCCATCCTTGGAAGGAATGTACAAAGATAATTGCCATCTTCATCTCCTGTGGGTGCTGATGGAGAAAATCAGCCTCTGTCCAACAGATACTACCACGATACCATGGTCTCTTTATTCATCTGGTCTTCAGGGACACCCTGTAAGTCTGGTGTTCCTCTTCTGGTCCTTACTGGAGCAGTGCTTCTCCACTCTGATCCAGCTCTGATCCCACCTCCTCCCCCTTTACTTTAGTGGATGTTAACTAGTATTTTACAGAGAAATTGAAGATGAGCTGCTGACACCTTCTTCCACCTTAACTATATTCATCCATTTAATAAGTATTGATTAAGGACTTGTTGTGCACCAGGGACAGTAACTGATGCTGTTTATACAGATGAACGGAGGGACAGGAGCCTGTGTCCTTCAAGGTCACCAGTCTAAACACAACCACTTCTATCCACATCCTTTCTTCCTGCCTTCCTTTCTTTATGAGATCTTAATAAATTTTGTTAAGTCTGTATTAGATCCTCTGTTCTGGTTCTCATTCGATAAAGACTTTCTCATTGATTTTTTTTTAACTTTCCTTTTACTCCTTTATCTTTTCTTTCTGCTTCTGATCAGCATAAAATAATCAGTTTTCTGTTATTTTTAGATTCTCCCTCAAATTCTGGTCACTGGTCTTGCTTTCTGATCCTCTTCATCACAAATTTCACAGGGAAGTTGTTGGTTGTGGACACGTGTACTTCTTCACCTACCACTCTAACTTGCCAAGCTCACTCTCACCAGAGCCACTAAGTATAATGAATATCTTTTAAGACTCAACTTAGTTATTTCTTGGTAGCATTTTAAATGTTAGGCAAACTTTCTTATATTAAAGATTCCCTTCTTTATGCTTCCAACACAATACAACCTCTGGTTGTGCTTTTAAATTTCTGGCTGCAGATGCTCATTGTCCTTCATGGAATGCTCTTTCTCCAGCCTTCTGAAACAGGCTGGTGTGGTAGGCCCTCACCTCCTTACACTGTTCATTCCCTTGGGTGATCTTGATAGCCAGATGGTTTCATTTATTTTAACCAGCAGAGTTCAAATCTTAGTGCACAGAAGAATCAGCTGGGATGTCTGATCTAATAGATGTAGGGTGGGGCCAATTTTTGCATTTTAACAAGCGCCCCAGACAATTCTGAGAAAAGCAGTGACCACTTTCAAATTTCCCCAAGAGGAGAAGGGGGAGACAGAAGATGAGATGGTTGGATGGCATCACTGACTCAATGGACATGAGTTTGAGCAAACTCCAGGAGATAGTGAAGAACAGGGAAGCCTGGCATGCTGCAGTCCATGGGGTCACAAAAAGTCAGACATGACTTAGTGACTGAACAACAGCAAGTTTCAGATTACCTTTTGGCACTGAACTGAACTATAATTTCTAGGAAGGCATGAAATGAATCTGCTTTACTCACCATGGGATTTTCAGAGCCAGCAGGGTAACAAACAAACGGAAGTGTTCATTTGGTATTTGTAGGACAATTGAATGTATATGTGGGTGACTCCCACATCTGTCACTCCAGCCCAGATTTCATTTTGTATTCCCTACCAAACCCCGTGAATGGCCCCATAATCCAGTGATAACAAATCAGAACCCCTGATTCTTCCATCTACCTCAAACTTTTCATCCAGTTAATTAGTAAGCACCCACCAACCCCTTTCATCACTGATGTCAATGCCCTAGTCCAGGCCAACATCATTTCTCAACTGAATTATTTTGATGCTCTTCCAATTATCATACTTGTTCAGTTCCTCAATCATGTCTGACTCTTTGCAACCCCATGGACTGCAGCACGCCAGACTTTCCTGTCCTTCACTATCTCCCAGAGCTCGCTCAAACTCATGTCCATTGAGTCAGTGATGCCATCCAACCATCTCATCCTCTGTTGTCCCCTCCTCCTGCCTTCAATCTTTCCCAGCATCAGGGTGTTTTCCAATGAGTCAGCTCTTTGCATCAGGTGGCCAAAGTATCAGCTTTAGCTTCAGCATCAGTTCTTCCAATGAATATTCAAGGTTGATTTCCTTTAGGATTGACTGGTTTGATCTCTTTGCAGTCCAAAGGACTCTCAAGAGTCTTCTCCAAAGGAGGTGGAAGGTGATGGAATTCCAGCTGAGCTATTTCAAATCCTAATCATCATACTGCCTCATTCTTACTCTAAGCCTCCTTAAACCGCAGTAACATCATTAGGGTCCAAACACATTAATACAATGTGCATGGTCCTTTATGAGATGGCCTCTTTATGAGATAAGAAAGATGGCCTCTTTCTCTACAATTATTGTTCACCTCTATTCACCCCACATTATGCTCTGCTCATAATGAATTATAGGAAGTATTTTCCTTGTTTTTCATTCTAATAGTGTTTTCTTTTTACAAAAACTTGAAAACATATGTATATTTAAATGCCAGCTCCAGGTGGAATATTTTTCTTTAGGTCTCACGTACATAAGCTACTGAGTTTTGTTCATTCTTACTCCTTCATTACAGAGTTCCCAACTCTCATTTCTTAGCCTTTGTTAAATAAATCTTGTGTCTTTTATTGTTATTATTGTGTTTACATTAGATTACTGTATCATTATTAGTTCCATGTATCTTTTCTTTTAAGAAGAATTTTTGAAGTTTGAATTGTTCCATAAAACTTTTAACTTATTCTCTAAATGGTTTTAGCGAAAAAAAAAATTTTTTTTAGTGCTTTTGTATTTTACCTCTCATTCTGTTGAAGTATATCACTAAATAACTTTTCAAGAATGTAGATAGATAACATATTTTCTCTGCCCTAATAAAACCTAAAACTATTTGTTTCCTAAATGATGAGTTGATTAGATAAATATTTAGAATTGTTTTTGGAAATGATTTTGCCTCAGACAACCTGAGGCCAAAGTGTATTTTTTTTCCTGGAAGATAAATTACATTTATCTGCTTAGATACATATAAGGTATCTTATCCTATACAATTCAATATTTTTTATTTAGTGACCAGGTGGGATATATATTCATTGAAATTTTTTCTTGGAATACAGTGAGGTTTTTCAATCCTCTGTTGAATGCTGGTTCACCAAATGAGTCTGTTAATAAGACAAAGCTGAGTTACCTTGACAGTGTTATAGCATCTCTGAAGAGACAGGGCAAAATTGGGCTATTGATGAAATTTTGAAGTTTCATTTAAAGTAGGTCTTTTGATGGGGAGGAGAAAGAAGAAAGGTGAGGATCATGATATAATAGTATAGGATGGGTAAACAGAAAAAAAGATTTTGAGAAGAGAGGTTCAAAGTATCTTTGGGAAAAAAAAATAACCAAAATACCACTCTGATACCTAAAAATTAACAGCATTTCTCTCTTTTTGAGACATGACATTATATTAGTTTCAGGTATGCAATGTAATGATTTGATATTTGTATGTATTATGAAATGATCACCACATAAGTCTAGTTAACATACATCACACTATATATAGTTACAAATATTTTTCTTATGATAAGAAATTTTAAGATGTACTCTCTTAGCAGCTTTCAAATATACATTATTATTAACTATAATCACCATGCTGCACCATGACTTATTAATTTTGTAGCTGGAAGTTTGTACCTTTGATTCCCTTCGCCCATTTTACCCATCTCCTACCTCCTGCCTCTGGAAACCACTAATCTGTTTTCTGTATTGGTGAATGCTAGTTTGGTTTGGTTTGCTTTCTTTACTTTTTAGATTCCACATATAAGTGCAATTATATGGTATTTGTTTTGCTCTGTCTGATTTATTTCACTTAGCATAAAACACTGAAGAAGAGCATGGCAACCCACTCCAGTGTTCTTGCCTGGAGAATCCCATGGACAGAGGAACCTGGCAGGCTATAGTCTGAGGATTCGCAAAGGGCTGGACACAACCGAGTGACTGACACTTTCACTTTCACTTTCCAACCCTCAAGGTCATCCATGTTGTCACAAATGGCAAAATTCCATTCTTTCCTATGGCTGAATAATGTTTTTGTGATTTTG
Source organism: Odocoileus virginianus (assembly GCF_023699985.2). Classification (NCBI taxonomy): domain Eukaryota; kingdom Metazoa; phylum Chordata; class Mammalia; order Artiodactyla; family Cervidae; genus Odocoileus; species Odocoileus virginianus. The sequence goes on from NW_027224334.1 coordinate 1,738,368, forward strand.
ATTTGCATTTCCCTGATAATTAGTGATGTTGAGCATCTTTTCATGTACCTGTTGGCCATCTGTATGTCTTGTTTGGAAAAATAAGTATTCAGATCCTCTGTCCAATTTTTAATCGGGTTATTTGATTTTTTGCTATTAAGTTATATGAGTTCTTTATCTATTTTGGATATTACCCATTTATTAGAAAAACAAAACAAAGATTAATGGATGGATGGATGGATGTATGGATGGATGGATAGACAGGCAGATAGATCGATGGATAGATGGATAGATTGCAGAACTCTGGCTTAGTGATTATGGAGGCTAGCCAGACAAGTCCAAAATCTATTGTTCAGGCCATCAGAAAGGGTAGGCTAGAAACTATCATTGCAGAAGCTGCCAGAATTTCTTCCTCAGGAAATATTTCTGCGTTGCATGTCAGAATTTCTTTCTCAGGGAAACCTTGTTTCTTTCTTAAAAACTTTCACTTGATTGAATCAAATCAGACACACTAGATTTTGGAGAATAATCTCCTTTGCTGAAAGTCAACTGACTGCAGAGGTTGATCACATTTACAAAATACCTTCTTACCAAATACAGTAACATCTAAATTACTGTTTGATTTAACACCTCTGTACTATATCTTAACCAAGTTGACAAATATAACTGGCCATCACACTGGAGTTATGGATTGTATTTTAAAAAGAAATAAAGATGCATCATGTCATATTGAGGGATAAACAATATCCACATGATATTACTGTGATGTTGATCTCCATCATTTGGTTAAGGTAGCATTTGCCAGGTTTCTCTATAGTAAATCTATCATTATTTCCATTTCCCGCTGTATTTTTTGGAAATGAGTCACAAAATCTAGAGCATTTTGGTGAGTACCTACACACACTATTTGGAATTCTTCTGTAACAAACACTTGTGTCTTTTCCCCGGTATATATCTTTATTCAGTCATTCACTTTTGTCAGTATGGACTCATGTATCTACTTTGAACTATAACACGACATTTTTTGTTGCTCAGATTGTTCCATCTCTGGTCTTTGGAAGCTCTTTCATATTAGTTCTTATGTTTCTTTGACATTCCTCCATCCTTTTGTTTTTTGAGCACTTCCTTACTTCCTGGTGCTTAAAGATAATTCAGACACATCTGGCATTTTCCCTGCCCCAGTCCTAAAATCAGCCATTCTGCAAGGAGCACCACTGCTTTTCCTGGAGAATGGTACTTAGGTTGTGGGGTATACTTGTTGCTACTGGGGTATGACTGCTTTAGGCTCTCTCAGCAGACAGTGCTCTGTACTATATGCACTTACACTAACCTGTGTATATTTAATTGTGTCTATATTTATTCAGCTCTACCTATATTAAGCTAAACATAAATTTTTACCAATGTCTCCAACTCTAATAAATCAGTGCAGGGTTCAATCTAGACTTCTTTTTCGTAAATGTGTAATTTCCCTTTATGGCAGTGAGAAACTTGGCCGCTACCTCCCAAAATCCATTTTCTTATGTGTTCAGTCCCAGTATACATGTAAAGCAGTTTCAGAATTATTAATCCATACCTCTGTGAGAAACAGATTTGCAACTAGAGTACAGTGTTTATACATAAGTTTTGGGTTTTTTTTTTAGTTTGTATACATTTAACTTTACTTTTTGTTATGTACAGTTCTGTGGACTTTGACAAATCAGGTTATGTAACCATCGCCCTGGGACCATATAAAACACTTCCTTCATCCTGAAATTTCCTCTCTGTACCCTCTTTGTAGTCATCAATCCCACTACTATAATCTGCCTAAGTTTTAAATATTATTTTTTACTTTTTAGTCTTTTTCTTTGTATTATTTCAGTTCAGTTTAGTTGCTCAGTGGTGTCAGACTCTTTGTGACCCCATGAATCGCAGCATACCAGGCCTCCCCGTCCATCACCAGCTCCCGGAGTTTACTCAAACTTATGTCCATTGAGTCGGTGATGCCATCCAACCATCTCATCCTCTGTCGTCCCCTTCTCCTCCTGCCTTCAATCTTTCCCAGCACCAGGGTCTTTTCAAATGAGTCAGTTCTTTGCATCAGGTGGCCAAAGTATTTCTTTGTATATATATATTTATTTTATTGGATAACTACAGGGCAATATCAATGGAGGTATGATAACCAAATGGTTATCTTTCCATTTATTCTATTTGAGCAAGTATTTAACAAGCTACTCACATTATCATACATTTTGATGAACGCAGAGTATATACTGAAGAATATTTCTGTAGTAAAGGTTATGGTTATTTCAGATAGTATATATAAAGCTTCAATTATTTTATTTCTCTCTAATTGACTTAGGGCTTATTTGGAAAGTCAGCAGAAGCTTTTATTTAAAAAAGCAATTAGAGTTATAAAAATACTTAATGTAATACTAATGAAGATATTAAGAAAGAAAATTACATGGCCTTTCTGAACTATATTTGGTTCTTAGTAACAGTGATGATATACCTAGTTCAATGCTTTAAAAGAATTCTATACTACAAGCAGCAATTCAAAATGAATCAACTAAATAACAAGTATACATCATTGTCAAGTTAATTTAAATTTTATAATTTAAATTTTATATATATCAAAGCAATAGACTTTGCTTGATAACTTTTATTTCTCATATACCTAAGAAAAAGGCTTCCCCGGTGCTCAGTGGTAAAGAAACTCAGTGGTAAAGAAACTGCCTGCATCGCAGGAGACATAGGAAATGTGGGTTTGAGCCCTGGTTAGGGAAGATCTCCTGCAGGAGGGCATGGAACCCACTCCAGCATTCTTGCCTGGAGAATCCCATGGACAAAGGAGCCCAGCAGACTATGATCCATACGGTCGCAAAGAGTCAGACAGGACTGAGGCAACTGAGCACACGCACAATAAGGGAGGAGACTGAGAGTCACTGTTTGTAACAATTCAAAATCTTATGTCATTGTTGTTCAGTTGCTAAGTCCTGTCTGACTCCTGTGACCCCATGGAGTGCACCGCACCAGCTTCCCTGTCATTCACTATCTCCTGGAGTTTGCTCAGACACATGTCCACTGAGTCGATGATATCATCCAACATCTCATCCTGTCTCCCCCTTCTCCTCTTGCCTCAATCTTCCCCAGCATCAGCCTTTTCCTATGCAAAGTTGCTCTTTGCATCCTGTGGCCAAAGTATTGGAGTTTTAGCATCAGTCCTTCCAAGTAAAATTCAGGATTGATTTCCTTTAGGATGGACTAGTTTGATCCCCTTGCTGTGCAGAGTCTTCTCCAGCACCACAATTCGAAAGCATCAATTCTTTGGCACTCAGCCTTCTTTATGGTCCAACTCTCACATCCATACATGACTACTGGAAAACCATAGCTTTGACTATACAAACCTTTGTCAGCAAAGTGATATATCTGCTTTTTAATATGCTGTCTAGGTTTGTCATAGCTTTCCTTCCAAGGAGCAAGTGTCTTAATTTCATGACTGCAGTCACCATCTGCAGTGATTTTGGAGCCCAAGAAAATAAAATCTGTCACTGCTTCCACTTTTTCCCCTTCTATTTGCCATGAAGTGATGGGACCAGATGCCATGATCTTAGTTTTTTGAATGTTGAATTTTAAGCCAACTTTTCACCCTACTCTTTCACCCTCAACAGGAAGCTCTTTAGTTCCTCTTTGCTTTCTGCAATTAAAGTAATATCATCTGTATGTCTGAGGCTGTTGATATTTCTCCCGGCAATCTTGATTCCAGCTTGTAACTCATCAGCCTGGCATTTCTCATGGTGTACTCTCCATATAAGTTAAATAAGCAGAAGAACAATATACAGCCTTGACGTACTCCTTTCCCAGTTTGGACCCAGTCCATTGCTCCATGTCCGATTCTAACAACTGTTTCTTGAGAAGCATACAGGTTTCTTAGGAGATAGGTAAGGTGGTCTGGTATTCCCATCTCTTTAAGAATTTTCCAGTTTTGTGATCCACACAGTCAAAGGCTTTTGCATAGTCAATGAAGTAGAAGTAGGGTTTTTTTTTTTTTTTTTGGAATTCCCTTGCTTTCTCTATTATCCAACAATAATCTTATATTCCATGCCATTTTCTCCCCCTGACTCCATACAACCCAGACTGGTTAAATTTCAAATAGTATTAGAAAAAAATGTATTTAGAGGATTGTATCTTAAAAGAGACATATGGAATTATATTATTCTCTGTATTTTAATAATTTTCTGTTGTGCAAAATCACAACAAATTTTCTGTTCTGAATGAATTTTAAAAACTAAAGGGTTAAGAAGTAAAATTTCTAGTTTCATTTCTCTATATCATTTATTAAAATAGAAAATTCCTGAACTAGCAAAGTACCTACTATAAGCATCTCAGAGGCCTTTTTATTAATTTTCATTCCTCAAATCAACTGATAGAAAAATATTGCAATTCTGTGGGGAAAATGATATACCTGCTTTAATGCTTATGATCAGATGACACTGCTTTCAGAAATATTTAGGAAAGACTTCTGCCTTGACAAATATGTTTTTTGCCTGAATTTATAAAATGCACATTGAACAGTTCAGGCAGTAGAAAAGAATACAGAAGCATTTGTAACTTTGCTGTATAGAATTGAAGACCACAAGGAGTGTGGATTATAATCTTGTTGTATAGACATGGCAAGACCTTCTTTTGATTGTAATCGACCTTCTTTTGATTGTAATCCCAGGATCTGATTATTAGAGGGGATCGTAGAGGTTGTCTAGCTGACAGGTTTTGGAATTCAATCTTGTGTTTACAGTTGAATGTCCCTTGTATTCCCATTATCTCTTCACTAAAAATAAATGTGGTGAATGCTAATAAAATGTGATCTCTTTGGGAAACTATTCAACAGAATGATTAATTAACTGAGCAAAATGTTGTGTGATAACAAATGAAAATGGGTGTTTTTTCTTCAACATTCAAAACACATTTGACATTTTTTTGTAAACTATATATTACTAGCAGGTGTTAGGGTGATTGTTTTGCCAGTTTCTGATTGCAAATGTTGGCAGCTGGAAATTCGGATTAAGTAGTAGTTTCTTTAGAAGATAGAATTAAATGTGTAAAAACAAGAGATTACATCACATTTTTATAGTCATCTTCAAAACTGCTATCAGGAGCAAAGTTTTAGAATCTCTACTAATTATTGTAAAGGTCTGATAACCTTAAACATTGAAAAGTTTTAAGCCTCTACTAGTTATAAAAAAAAAAAAGCATGTCACTTTTCTTAAGTAAATTAGATGACAAAGAAATCTTCATGGCTAGAGCAAAGAGAGAAAAATAAGGATTTATTTGAATAATTAAATAAAAGGAGTTTTATTAAATTATTCAGATAATTGCTTCAATTCTCCCATTTAGCCTTGCCTGTGAAAACCTGACAAAATGCCCTTTTCTCCTATAGTAATCTCTAGAGCAACTTAAAAGGATGCTGATAAACATTAATTTTGCATTATAAAATAGTCTCAGTAAGTGACAGTAATTTCAAGATTAATGGCCTCAAGAGAACAGATTGCAGGAACTGAAAAGGAGTTCTTAAAGCTTCTTATCTTTTAAATTTTTTTATTTTATAAAAATAAATACTGGAGTGTATTTGACTAACAATGTTGTGTTATTTTCAGATGTACAGCAAAGTGATTCAGTTATACAAATATAAGTATTCATTCTTTGTATACAAATACATTCTTTTTCAAGTTTTTTATTTACTGCCTTGCAACAACAACCAGAGACTGCTGAAGTCACTGCTCTTCTGACCACTGAGTACTTCCTCTGGCAATTAGAAATAAATTGTGTCTATTTCTAGAGGTGTAGTTTATATGCTGTGGTCCACTCTGCTAGTCACTTATGCTGAATCTATGGGGTGGTTTTTTAACTTGTTGTTCACTTGCTCAGTCATGTCCGACTCTCTGTGACCCTATGGACTGCAGCCTGCCAGGCTCCTCTGTTACAGGTGGATTCTTTACGTGCTGAGCCATCCAGGAAGCCCAGAAAGAAAATTAACTGTCAACAAAAAATTCTATACCCGATAAAGTCATCCTTCAAAAATAAAAGACCAATATAGACTTGCCCAAACCAAAGGGAGTTTTTCAAATGGAAGCAAAGGAATGCTAATTAGCATCATTAAAAAAAAAAAGGTAGTATAAATTTCACTGGTAATGGTAAATAGATAGTCATAGTTACATTCTGCCATATAGCAATAGTGGTGCATAACTCACTACAGTTCTAGTTTAAAACTTAAAAAAATGTAGCAGGAATAATTAAAAATTCATTTTTCTGTCATTAGTTGTTGATTAGTAACTAAGTCATATCCAACTCTTTGGGACCCCATGGACTTGTAGCCCACCAGATTCTTCTGTCCATGGGATTTCCCAGGCAAGAATACTGGAGTGAATTGCCATTTCCTTCTCCAGGGGATCTTCCCAACCCAGGGATCAAACCCAAGTCTCCTGCTTGGCAGGTAGATTCTTTACCACTAAGCCACCTGGGAAGCCCCTGTTATTAGTTGCACAATATTTTAAAACCATGTAATAGCAATAGCCTAAACTGTGAGGAGAAGAAGTAAAAGTGTATAGCGTATGAATTCTATTGAAGTTAATCTATTATCAGTTTAAAATAAGGTGTTATAAATTTAAGACATTTTATGTAAGCCCCATGGTAACTACAACTGGAATGTCTTGTATTAATTACACAAAAGAACTTGTCAAAGTATATTTACAACTAAAGATGTCAAAACACACATTTAAAAAGAGAGCAGACTAAGAAATAAGAAGCAATGGATCTACAAAACAACTAGAAAACTATGAACAAAATGGCAATACTAAATCCTTACCTAATAGGTGGGCTTCCCTCATAGCTCAGTTGGTAAAGAATCTACCTGCAATGCAGGAGACCCCAGTTTGATTCCTGGGTTGGGAAGATCCACTGGAGAAGGGATAGGCTACCCACTCCAGTATTCTTGGACTTCCCTTGTGGCTCAGCTGGTAAAGAATCCACCTGCAATGCAGGAGACCTGGATTGATCCCTGGCTTGGGAAGATCTCCTGGAGGAGGGAAAGGCTACCCACTCCAGTATTCTGGCCTGGAGAATTCCATGGACTATGTAGTCCATGTGGTCGCAAAGAGTCAGACAAACTGAGCAACTTTTACTTTCGCTACCTAATAGGTAAGCCCTTACCAATAATTACCTTAACCATGAATAGATTAAATTCTCTAATCAAAAGACATAGAATAATTGAATGGATTAAAAAGCACAAGATCCAATAACATGCTGCCTACGGGAGACTTTTAATCTTAAAGACACACATAGACTGAGAGTAAAGGGATAAAAAAAAGAAAGTCCAAGAAAATGGTAACCAAAAAATAAAGCAAGTGTAGTTATACTTAGATCAGACAAGCTAGCCTTACATCAGACAAAATAGACTTTAAGCTAAAAATAGTAAAAAGAGACAAAGAAGGTCATTATGTCTTCAACTTATAAGTTATATATGTCAATTATTTCTCAACAAAACTGGAAAAAATTTACATCCAGGTACAGAATATAAGGTAAGGTCAACAAATATGGGAAATTTAAAACATACCAAAATTTTGCTCTGTGAAAGACACTGTTAAAAGAATGAAAAGATCACTTACAAACTGGGAGAATATTTGCAAATCACCTATCTGACAAAGAGCTTGTACCCAGAATATAAAGAATACCCAAATTCAACAAAATCTGAACAGATGCTTCACCAAAGGAGATACACGAGAGGTAAATCAGAGCATGAAAACATGCTCAGCATCATTAGCCATTAGGGAAATACAAATTAAAACCAGAGTGAGATACCACTATGAACCCACGACAATGGCTAAATTTTAAAATATCTGACAATGTCAAGTACTAGCAAAAATGTAAAGCTATTGTTTACACCTTTGTCAGTAAATCTCATAAATTGCTAGTGGGTATGCAAAAAGTGCAGCCACTCTGGGAAACAGGCAGTGTTTTACACTTATGTGTACACTTAGCCATATGACTCAGCAATCCCACTCCTAGGTATTTACTTAGAGAAATACAGACTTATGTTCATACAAAGCCTACACATGAATGTTTTTCTAGAAGTTCTGTTCATAATCACCTAAAATGGAAATAACCATATGTCCTTCAGTAGGTGAGTGTTGATAAACAAACTGTAGTTCATTCATATAATGGAATACTACTTAGCAGTATAAAGAAGTGAGGAAATGACAGACACAACAACATGGATGAATCTTGAAAGTTTTATGCTGAATTTTTAAAAAGCCAGTTTCCTAATTTGGGACCACAATACTAATAGATACAAACTATTATACATAAAATAGATAAGTAACAAAGATTTACTGTATAACTCTGGGAACTATATTCAGTATCTTGTAATAATCTATAATAGAAAATAATCTGGAAAAATGGGTATATTTTTCAGGGTGACTGTATCCTAAACCCCTGAACTTAGGGTCTCTCCTTGGCCAGTTTTCAAATGGCAGCCATAGGACTACATATCATGCTACTTTATCCCCTCTAAGTCATTCATAAGCTGGTCATTTATATACTGAATACTTTGCAGTGTTCCAGGGTCTATAGTTATTGCTATAAAATAACCTATTACTTATGATGTTTAATTTTAAATGAACAAATAATGGCTTCTTTCAAAAGCAAAAACTAATTTTCTGATTAAATTTACAGGGAATTTATTTTGATGAATGAAGGCTTAGACAGAATATTCTATGAGATAGCTTGTTGCAACAATAAGTCCATTTACAGAAAAAACTTGCAGCCACCTCTATGTACTCAAAAGCTTTCTCTTCAATTCTTCTTAAAAATATTCACTGATATCAGAGTGAGATTTCTCAACACATAGTCCCTTTTTTGTACGCCCCAGTTTTCAAATAAATAGAATAAAGTCTATTAAAGAAAAAATACATCCAGGCAGTTGCTTTAGAACCTCTTGCTCACAGATACAACATCATAACACTGGTCTCTTCAGACATCAAAACCATGACTTTCTAACAATCCTGTTTGCTAGCTCTTCTGTTTCACTGGTCTTTGTTCTCACAACACTATCAAGCTGTTTGAATTCTTGTAACTTTATAATGTGCTTTTATAATGCTTTCATAATGTGTTTTATAATAACTATTAATAGTAAACAAAATCACTTAATTTAGATTTAAAAATAGCAATTCTCATTGGTTATTCTTTTTTTTTTTTTTTTGACGTATTTTTTTAGCTTCTTTTTTAATTGGAGGAAAATTGCTTTCCGATGTTGTATTGGTTTCTGCCATACAACAACTCAAATCAGTCACAATTATACATATATCACCTCTCTCTTGAGCCTTCCTCCCTTCTCCCCATCCCACTTCTCTAGGTCATCACAAAGCACCAGGCTTGGCTC